>NW_011915700.1:0-1218 GCF_000151845.1 Pteropus vampyrus | reverse complement strand
ACAATGAAAAAAAAAGAGAGAGAGGAAAAAAGATGACGAGATGTATGAGGGGAGAGAGGGGAGAGAGGGGAGTAGAGAAGAAAAATGTCTCAAACCAGCAAACAGAGACAAGGGAATAGGAATGCGAGGTTCAGACCGAGGCTAAAGCCAAAATCCCCTAGTGAATTCTCCTTGGTTAGTGCCCTGCAAGCTGGGGGTTAAGTGTTCCATCCCCATGTCCCTTCCTTGGGTAGAGAGCCAGGTTTAGGCAGGGAAAAAAAAAATCACCGCGCAACATTCTATGGTTAACAATATATTCTTTTTGCTCAGGACACAGAATATAAAATTGCTGGATATAATGCAATACCGAACACCCTGGTGTACGGTACATGTGACCCAGGACATTTCGTTCTAAAATGACTTGGCGTGCCGATGATTAAGGACTTTCCAATAGAAAAAAGACTGGCACGATCCAAGCATGTTCTCCGGGGTCATCCGTCTCTCTCTCTCTCTATTGCAAACACTCAGCTCTCTCACTTCCTGTCGGATGTCAAACTGTGTGTGTACTGACTCCCAGAGGCACCTAGTTATCACCTGCCTTTAATTTTTAGCCCAAAGACGATGTGGAATATCTGCTGAGAAGGTCGCAGGTCTTCATTTGCAGCGAGAAGACACTGTCTTCGTGTTTAAAAAGTCTTCGATTATTCCCAGTGGTTGTGACCAGTCACCATAATCATCAAGGAGAACTTCCCCTCCCCCTACCCCCAGCTTTGAAAGCAAATGCCAGTCAGAGGGAAACAAGGCGCACGCATCTTACGCATCTTGTGATTTCTTCCATATTCATTCTCTCTCTCTCTCTCTCTCTCTCTCTCTCTCTCTCTCTCTCTCTCTCTCTCTCTCAGAGAGGATTGGTTTACATGAATAATAAATAAGACTGAAAGGAATAGTGGTGAAGAGGAGGGTGAGGGGTAGAGAAAAACACCAGTGTGTTTTTATGTTATTTTATTTTTCTATATAGCACTCTGGGGAAGTTGTGAAGAAAAAAAAAGATTAGATAAGGGATACTTTTTGAACTTCGGCCAAAACAGGCCATCGAAATGAGACACTGTCTCTTTAGATTGAAAGCACTGCCCAAAACGAAAAGTAATTACTTTAGTATCCCGACGCTGGTGGGGCGCCATGAAAAGAATACAAAATGCTGGGTTCCAGAGATTCCAAATCCTGAAAATGAAAATGAAA
>NW_011915699.1:0-1806 GCF_000151845.1 Pteropus vampyrus | reverse complement strand
GATGTACTTGAATATAACAAGCAGAACTTCTGTCCCCCTGGGCATTGCCCTGAGGGCGAATGAACCCTCCCCAACCTACCCAGAGAGCTGGGATAGGACCGAATTGCTTGGTATGTTTGTGGGGTAAGAGGGGTGGGGACAGGAGAAGAAGCACTGAAAAAGGACTTGGGAAAACAGAAATAGCCAGGGTGGATCTCAAGTCACTTAGTCTGGAGCTGTAGGACCTAAATTCTCTGCTCCTTTCCTCTTTGACGTAAATGGAAAGTTTACCGTGCTCATTATTGGACTCTTCTGGGAGAGGAGCTCAAAGAAGAGAAAGAGGAGTTGGCTGGTGTCCAGTTTCACAGAGGAGAGAGGCACTGGATTGAAGAGCACGGAGAGTCTCTCTTGACCGTGATCTGGTGTTGTGCGCCCAGACCAGGATTCACTGAGAAAGGGACCCACTCCCAGGGGTACACCAGGCCCGGGGAAGGATGCAGTCTAGGTTGCAAACCTCCATGGGCTGTAGCTGGAAGGCTTCAGAAGGACTCATATTGCCTTGGCAGTCAAGGCTGTGGACAGAAACGAGGGCGTGAGAGGTTGGACTGGGGGAAGAGACAACTATAGGCCAGAAATGAAACCAGAGCTGGTGAATAAAGCTTGGACCAAACCTCAAACCAGAGTGCAGAGAACATTTATTTTCGTATATTTTGCCACCAAGAAGGGCTTTAGGGATAGGGATTTTTCTAGAATTCATCCTAAATGGAGAGGTGGAAAGAACAGAGAAGGAAGCGGGTCCTGCGGGTCGGTGCGCAGCTCCTCTCCTGCCCTCCGTCCTCATCCCCCGTCCCCCCTCCCCCTTCTCCTTTTACTCTAGTTCTGCCGCTTCCTGTCTCCCTCTATACGCAGCTAAGGTGTGATGAAGGCAAATGAGATAAAGGTGTGAAGCATGCTCTGTAGCTGTAACCCTTAACCCAGGAAGTATCTACCCCTGAAACAAAGTGTAATTTGTTAGCCCCAAAGATTTTCTAAAGGGCACCTATGAGCATAGCGGGTTGGGGGGGAAAGTGGACACGTGCGTGTGTGACACCTGCTGTCTCTCCTTACTTACTCAGGAAGCCCTGTGCACTCCCCCTTACACACACACACACACACACACACCAGCCTCCTCACGTGCACACTGAAAATGCAGTCAGGGCAATACTTCAGGGAAGGCTGCTTGAGCAGGGTCTGAAGGGGGAGTAGAGTTAGCCAGGAAAAGAAGATGCTCCAAGGAAAACGCCTTGTGCCTGATAAAGCTGGAGGAGGAGGCCACCGCTGCCAGCGCGGTAACATCAGCATCTCATAGTAACCCCATCAAGTCCTTCTTATGTAAGTCCTAGCTAAGTACTGGTCTGATATTAATATTCGCTAATGTGCCAGCACTAGTATATCCTTAGAAAACTGGCTCGGTGTAGCCAAGACCCTCTCATCAACTAACTCTCTCTGAGCCTAGTAATGTTCAAATTCCAATGTTACTGTGGGCTCTTAGGTACCTGCAGACTAGCAAGGTCTGGGGATATTTGGGTTGCACAGAAAATCTATTAACATAAAAGTTTTTGCCTTGTTATTTTACAATTCAAACCATGTTCCCTGGTCCTTTTCGATCTGTGCATCCCTAATACCTCGATGAAACAAAGGTTGGTAGAGTCACCTCATTGCCCCTCAGCCCCATGCTAGTGTTTGGGGATATGCGAATCCCAACACCCAGCTGGCCGCAGTCAACGTGTCACCATCACAGTTCAATGCTCTCCATTCTCTGCTCATTGAACAGCGAGCAGGCAATGA
>NW_011915698.1:0-1213 GCF_000151845.1 Pteropus vampyrus | reverse complement strand
ATGTGGTTATGGAATTACATGATTTATTACCCATGTCAGCTTGTACTAGAGTTAGTGGGAAAGGGAACAAGTAAGCAGTGGCCAAACACTTCTGCCAACATAAAATTTTGAAATTAGTTCTTTATATATAAGACAGAATTTCCTCTTCATAATTCTATTCCTTTATCTGTGGCCTAGGCCCTTCTGAAACTTCTCCCATACCTCCCCCAAGTTTTTTCTAAGTAATTTTTATTTAGTATACTTCTTTCACTTGTTGATTTTCTCATAATATGTCATTACCACCAAGAGAAATCCCAATTGCCAGGGCTAATGAGCTATTGAGAGTAGCACACATGTAGTTCACCCTCAGTTAAACCGTCTGCTCCATTTAGCTAAATGCCAGCTTTTGAGATCTCCAAAATGTACTTTTATGGTTCTGCCTGTTTCTCCTTATTTTTGTCTTCCCTATTCCTGTAAGATCTGGTTCATCTAGACAGTTTCTACTAAATTTACTAATTTAATTCCTTGATGTCTTCCCATCTTATTATAAATATATACCCCTCTGAATTGACCCTCTGATTAACATTTTCCACTTAATATCAACTTCTCACCACAAATTGTCAATTTCTATAGAGTTCAAAAAATTGCTGGAGTTAAGCATGTCCCAGTATTCCCCACTGACATGGGAGAATACAAATCCTGCAGGGACCTCCTCAAAGGCAGGTGAGGACTACGTGTCACATGGACTGAACCTAGATACAGGCTGTTTAGTGTAATGTTTGCAGAGAGCACGAAGGCAGGTTCATCAACAAAGAGCCCAGTGTAGCTCTTCCCTTCACGTTTCTCCTGATCCACCTGCCTTATGAAACTGTTCCCCTCCTCCTCCCTCCTAAGGAAAATTTGGACTACAGAATAGAAGCTTTAATGAAACTCATACCCCAAGCCGCCTTCCAAGTAAAGCCCAGATCAAGAAGGGGGCTGTCAAGAATCTCCATCTACATTGTGTCAGGTTGTAGAAAAACTCTCAAAGGAGCAACCACGGAATGTGTATGCAAACTGGGAACGAACAATGCACCTGTGCAGGCATCCTGTGGAAACAACAACAAAAATAACATTCAAAAAGCAGATAAAGAACCAACCTAGAGTAGAAGAAAATTACCCATGGACAAAAGCAAATTTCTCAAAATAACCTTAATAAAATATAATTGAACAAGTTCAAAAAGATTATAAAAAC
>NW_011915697.1:0-1501 GCF_000151845.1 Pteropus vampyrus | reverse complement strand
ATTGCACAAATAACAAGAATCTATAATCATTCTACTGATTGAAAATAACAAGTTTGTGCATTTTGGAAATAATTGAATCTCATTTTAATAAATTAATGTGGCATCCCCAATCACATGTGATAATTTATTTACTGATTAAGCTATAGTAAGTGGCTTTTATAACCTATGAAGTGTATGTGTGTTTATATTAACCTTTGCATTTAATTAATATTTAGTTTGTCACCCTGAGAATTCATTAATAAGCTGTTATCTGCATGGAATATCATTTCTTTCTGGGAGAAAGGGAAAAATGCTTATTAATATGTAATTAGTCCATAAATAAAGTTACACCTTAATTAGGTAAATTAAGTGGGTAAGAAATTAAATCAATAGCATTTGGTTTGGCTTTTTCTTCCTCCTTCTTCAAGCAAACTTGTTCCAAATTAAACATACTGAAGTGATTTTTATTGCTCTATTTTTCTTGTTTAGTAAGATTTTGGGGGATTAAAAAAAAAAACTAATATGAAATTCTAAATGTGAATGAAAACTGGTATAAAATCTCTCAGATTGCGGTATATTTTCATTTTCTATATGTTGAGTAATAACAGAATATTTTATATAGATCGATCCTAGTCACCTAATTCAGACCAGTATCAAAGCATAGCTTGTGGTTATTTCTTCCTGTCAAGAACTGGATAGTTACAAAATTGGCAACTACTTCCTTCTGTTCTCAAACTGAATTGTAAGGATAATTTAGTCATTGTTGCCATGTTTTCTCCATGAAAGAGCTATTGTCTTCAATATATTTCAAGTTGCATGGGGAAATCTCCAAAAAGTAGCAGATGCTTCAAGAATTTTAAGAATTAATATATTGCCTAAACTATGGTTTAGGTTTCCGTAATCCCTTTCGAACATTAGGAAACAATTGCAAAGGCCCATGCATTTGATTCATGATATATTCTAATTGCAGTCCTTTAAATGATTGTCTTTCCAGCACCTTTGGTTTATCGGTTATATGACAGAAATTGTTTCCTACTAAGCCTGTACAGACTCAAAACTTATATTCCTGAATAGTAAAATGCTTTGAATTATGTACTTTAAATTATTTCAAAACAGGTGGTGTGGTATTATGTACTCAATTAGTTTATGTTGCAATCTAGGATTACTCAGTTTTTTAAATCAGAAATTTATATACGAGGGATATTTAGTTAGCATTCTAATTGAAAAGCTCTGACTACATAAGTGGCTTCCAAGTGTGCTTCATTTATATTTATATGGTATCAATATCAGCGGCTTTTTAAAAATTAGAATTATGGATATTAGAAATATTTCTTTTGTTTATATGTGTGTTAAATAAGTGATGTTCAGAGATATAAATTTTCTGACACATTGAGAAAATCTTTACCTTTGCAAGAAAAGGGTATAAAAATATCAGAAGCCATGTACCTTGTAATCTTAGGGATAACATACTAGGCTTCTTTCTTAAAGCTTTTGAGATTACCTTGAATTGAAAGATTACGGT
>NW_011915696.1:0-1531 GCF_000151845.1 Pteropus vampyrus | reverse complement strand
CCATTCCCGCACACATAAAACCAGGGCTGGACTTGAAACATGATCTCTGAAAGTCACCACCTCCTCCTCTTATCGCTTACAAATGTAAAATAGTAGCGCTTTTGCCTCCATTCAGCATGTCCCTGCATTGAGAGCAAACATGCTTCCTGCAAGCAAAAACCCTACTTAAAAGGCGAGGGGCTTCAGTTTACTTAAAGAATTTGAAACAAGTGGCAGCTGGGTTTGCAAAAGAAGTTATGGGAACAAGACTGAGATTTTGTCTGAAAGGCAAAGCCATTTCCCTATCTGAAATCTTAAAAGTTTATGCAAAACGTGATTTCACATATTTGCCTGTAATATTATAAAAGTGAATTGGAATGACACAATTTGTGACAGCAGTTGCCACGAGCCTGGCCATGGTAGAATGTACGAGGGGTAAGAAAATTCAACATTACAAGTATTAGTTGTGTGATTACTAATATTTTGTCATACTTAAAGATATAAGTATGAGATAATATAAGTAAAGAGATAATCCTATTTTTATTAATTAAGTATGACAAAATATTAGTAATCACCAACTGAAGCGGTTATATTCTTGGAACTCATGTATTTTTAAAAAAGTAAGAAGAAATGCAAATTTCTCAAATTAAAATAATACACCTTTACATAAAATGAACATAGGTCTATTTTACACAAGAGTGCAATTTCTACCTTCTAACCATTTGAGAGGCCTCTATTTTAGACATTTATTATTATTGTGATTCTTATCAATGTTTGAAGAAGCTAGGAAAATACTTCTAATTATAGTGGCACTAGATCTAGCTGGCAGCTGGAAATATACTAGCTTTTCTTTTGAAATTTCTGAAATCATTCTTCTATTGTGCTTAACATTATTTGGGTTTTCTTGATCTCGGCAAGCCAGGATAAAACTCTGAAAATGGCAATGGAGCTGAGGTGAAGTGATTCATTTACTGAAAGATGCTCACGGCAACAGTCCTAGGATAGAGCCTGTTATATAGCAGCACCTGACTAATTTTCCTTTCTTTCCTTTTGCCAATGTTTTCTTAAAGGATAAATAAGAGACCCCTACCCCGCCCCCCAGTCATAATCAAGCAGAGACTTCAGGAAGGAAAAGGGGAAAATGGTCAGCTGACTGACTTGTTGGGGCCTCTACATTAGAGAAATGGTCTGTCATATAATAGAGAATATTTTATATCACGAGAAATATGAAGCGTCTTAAAGAAACCATTATGCAGGTGAAGAAAGAGATCAAATTTCAAAGGTAGAAGGCAGCAAAGTAACCTTCACATTTTTTATTATTTGGGGAATACTGGTGCCCATATAGCGTAGGACTGTCCATCACGGGGTATGTTTTATTTCAAGGTGGGACAAGAGAATTATATATATTATAGATGCACCAGTGTGCATTCCCATCCGCAACATTAATGTTTACATTATATTCGCATCCAATATTCACCCAAGCCAAAATTTTCACTCTGGAGAGTGGGGGACGGGGGGGGCGGGCACGGGGGGGGGGGCGCGGCGCGGGTGA
>NW_011915695.1:0-3003 GCF_000151845.1 Pteropus vampyrus | reverse complement strand
ACCTCGGGGCGGAGCGCAGGGAGGTCCCGATGTTGGGGGTAGCACCGCCTGGAGGCTCCCTCAGCGCCTTACGGATTTCCCCCTGGCTCCTTGGCGCCCCCTGACGCCGGGCTCCCCAGAAATTCGGCCAAGGGAGGCTGGATAGGTAGAAGCACCAAGCGTCGGGGAGCTGAGAGGCACACGGTCCGTGCACCCGCGGAATGCACGGACTGAAGGACGGCCCCGCGGGAGGGCGCTGGGCGCTCAGGCCCGAGCGCAGCCCGCGGCCGCCGCCGCCGCAGCCGCCGCAGCCATGTCCGCGCGCCCGCGCTGCCGCAGCCCGGCCGTGATGTCATCAGCCGAGCCCCCGCCGCGGCGCCCCATTCCCGCCCCCCGTGGGCCGCCGCGGCTGCAGCCCCGGCGCAGAGTCCCCGCCCCGACCCACGTGCGCCCGTCTTCGGGATGCCGAGGTCAGCGGCGGCCGCAAGACGATGCACAGGGCCCGGGTGGCCGCGGCGGCCGCGCTGTTCCTCCCCCGCCCGCCGCGTCCCCGGCAGGGCTGCGCCCGGGGGCTGCGCACGGACGAGGGCAGGGGTACCAGGGGAGGGATGGGAAAGGCTCCCCACCGCCCAAGTCCCAGCCTGTCACCGTCTGCTGAGTCATGGCAAGCGCTCCCCGCGCCCTGGATCACTCGCATAGAGCAACAGGCGCGGAGTGCGCAGCCATTGGGCTGGGCGCAGGGCCGCGTGCGCCGGGCATGACGCGCTGAGCCGCGCTCGTCCGTGCCCGCCACTTCGGCGTGCGCCCCGCGCGGGTGTCTGTGCCGCCGCCCTCCAGCCCCACCGCGGAGCTGCCCCCGCCTCGCCCGCACCATGATCGCCGCGGCTTTCCTGGTCTTGCTGAGACCCTACAGCATCCAATGTGCCCTCTTTCTCTTGTTGCTTCTGCTGGGCACCATCGCCACCATCGTCTTCTTCTGCTGCTGGCATCGCAAGCTCCAGAAAGGGAGGCATCCGATGAAATCGGTCTTTTCGGGTCGTTCAAGGAGCCGAGGTAAGACACGCTGCGACGTGTGTCTTCGGGCTAGGAGGGACATTTAAGCCGATTTGGAGAGTGAAGCGCGGCTCGCTCCCTTCTGCGCTGCTGACACTATCTCCATCATTGCCCACTCCCCAAGCTGAGTACGTTTATGTATTTAACGTCCCTCGCCTCTTTTGCGCTCACTCCCTTCCTCCAGTCTCCCGGGTTGAGATAAACACAGCGATGCAGAGAGCTGGGAGGAGAGGAGCGGACGCAAATTCTTAGAGTCAGTTTCCTAAGCCCTTGAGGGTAATTGGAGCAGAGTCCGGAGCTGCGACAGCCTTCCTTCACCCATCCACCGTTGGAGCTTAGGAGTAAGAAAGTAAGGCATGTAGAGTTCGGGGCTCCCCAACTCTCCCAGAACTTCCCCTGAAACTTCTCGTGGAGAAATCACTTACAGACTGATGGCCTAGTAACCTCCTGCCATATAGGATGTCTCCCACTGAATTCGAGGCATTTGGAATGTGCCTTCCCGACCCTTGCCCCCACCCCCCAGGTTAAGTCATCAGTAACTCTGCAGATGAAGAACGGAGAGTTAAATGAAGTCTCGGTTTTCTTTTTTCTCTCCAGATGCTGTTATGAGATCACACCACTTTCGTTCTGAGGTAATTTATTTAGCGCGCACGCTCAAGGTCAGAAGATGCTCTCTTAACTGAGTACCAATATTAATCATATGCGTGTTAAGGAAACAGTAGGGTATTGAATGGCGAGCATACTACCCACAACCGAACAACAATTTTAGCAAATTTCTTGTGCTGTAGAGCCTCTGTACAAGATGGGGAAAGACAGCCTGTAAAGACACTATGGACCTTAGAAAACTTAGCCCCGGGGTGAATCTCAGCTTCATTTGCCGCTGGAAGCTTTCTGGGTACTGGATGGAGTTGTTCACGTAGATATCCGACAGCAGAGAAGAGCTTTTAGGAAGTTAGTGTAAAGCAATTTGATTTATATGCGTTTCGTTTTAGACTTTCAAGTTTATATTTCTATTCACTCATGAAGCTCTGTATTTTATTGGAGCCATCTAATGATTTTTGCAAAGCGATGGTGGTGGTGATTAGGCTTTATTTGATTGTGTGTGCTAGCTTCTGTGCTCAAAATGTGGACCATCCTTCCATGAGCTGGTGGGGTGGTGCAGAGATTATGTGGGACTGTGGGACTGCTGTAGGACCGGACCCACTGAAGATAGAATAAAACAAAACAAAAACATAAGCTCTCCCTGACCCAGCATTTTTTCATGAGTTTCCAGGCCAACCCTACTTAGTGTGAGATAATTTTCCATCTTTTTGAGAGAGTTTCACACAGCCAGGCTTGGAGGTTACTGGTACCAATGTTTGTTGTGGTTTACCTATCTTAGCAGACTTCACAGTTAGACACCATCTATGTACTTGCCATTTACCTAAGAAATTATTTCACATTTCATTTCATTGGTTAATCAGATGTTTTATTGCAACCTAGAGGTTTTGTTGGACTCCGGTTGCTTGAAAGCTTTAACTGCATTATTATAACATCATTATAATGTTGTACAATGAGTAATTCTTCTGCATGTAGCCCTGGAGGGTGAGAACTCTGTGCTTAATTTAAGATACATAAGAGAATAAATTAACTAGTCAGTAGAAAATTCTTTAACTTCTCAGTACCTCAATTTCCCCATATGTAAAATAAGACCAATAGTACCTGTCAGGGCTATGGGGGGAGGTTGATTTTGGGTTTATAAGTAATTATGTAAAAAAAAAATCCCACTTAATTCATAGTAGGTATTCAGTACTGGGTACCTATCATTACATTTTGTAAAATTGAATTTAAAATGTGTAAAAATAAAACATCTGTTTGCAAATTTTAGTCTTATTAAATCAATTTCAAATTTATGGGAAATGACATAAACCATGCCTGTTATGAAGCACACTTTTTGAAAATCTAATGAATTTAATGGAATAAACCATATAG
>NW_011915694.1:0-3540 GCF_000151845.1 Pteropus vampyrus | reverse complement strand
TAAGATGTTCATCAGGACTACAGCACTTAAAAAAAAAAAAAAATAACATATCAGAAAATAGTACTGGGGAAAAAAATACTCCACAAAGAAGAAGAGAAAAGGGAATATGGAACACATTAAGGTAGAAACCAAAATTCAATTTTTACATGTAAAAAAACTAACTAAAGTTGTTGATTCTAATTTTCATGAGTCAGTCATGGGGAAAAAGTGTTCTTATTTGTAAGGGATTACTGATAATAATTATCACCAGATTAAAAGGCTGCTCTAACAAGATCTGTGGAGGATCAGAGTTTGTGCTCACCTCCTCTCTGTAAATGTATTTCATGGAGTTGCTTCAGTGTGGCCACTGGGACACTGTCTCTTTTTGTGTTATCCTTGAGAAATGTACTGTTGCAACAGAATTTCAGGAATACCTGCATTTTACCTTTTCAAATTTTATTTGTCAAAAGAGACTGATATATATTTAAAAACCTCACAATATTAGACATATTTTGGAGTAAGCAATATAATATTTTGCATTACTTCCTTTTCTTTAAATTAGAATATTAATGAAAGATTTAAGTGGAGCCAAAACGTTTACCTCTGTGTAACTAGGACTGCAATTACGTTAAAGCTACCTTAAAGTTCTTTTTTAACATTTATTTTTATCTTATTTAATGACACCTTTTCCCAGAACTGAATTTCAAAGTAACTAATAACCTGGTGTTCAGAATTTGGAAATTGTCTAATTCTTTCAGATTGCAGAGTCGCAGATGATCCGTCTGATTGCTATCCATTCAGTCTTAAAGGTAAACAGTAATTGTAGTTAGAGCCTTTGGCATATTTGCTACTTAATTATTCCATATATACACATCAGTGTAGCCTGTATCTTGATAACTCGATTTCATGAATGAAATCTGTGATTTAATGATATGTTCAGGTTCATGCAGTAAAGAAAACAGCTTCAATGTAATTTAGAAGACTGAATTTGGTCACTGTCTGGTATTCAAGACTAGGCGAGTCAGTGAAATGGGATCAAGGCCCTTCACCTCTGTCCTTTTTGCATTTGTGTGGTGGAATAATTGCCTTTGTTTTTAGCCCCATGATTTCCACTTTAGGAGAGTGGGTCACAAAGAAATTGTAACTGTGATGTCCAGATTTGCCATGAACCATACCAGTTCCTTTGGCACTGCGTCTTAGAGAGTTATCTTAAAGCTTTATCGAGAGGACCATGCCATCTTGGAATATACTAAAGGTCTGGGTCACCACACTGTTAAACAGTGTTTGAGCTCTTGCTCTGTTAGGACGGGTATTGATTTGCTGGCCAGTTTGGTCTGCTTGAAAGATTCATTTTAGGGGCTGTGGAAGATAGAACAACATATTCTCATAGCTTTCTCATTTGGAAGGGAGTTCTGCCTCTGGCCATAAGGAAAACTGTTGGTGAACGTTTGATAATTATATCAAAAGAAAATGGCAATGGTGAATTTACATAGAAGACGCTTGCACTCAGATTGTTCAGTCCAAGACTATGCTATACATAATTTATTTTTTTGCAGTCTCCTGAACACTTAAGAGACTGAAGGTGTTTTTAAGCAGTAGTGTCACTACTATAGAGATTGAATAAGGGAGAACGAAAACCTCTCCTAGAAAACAAAGTAGCAAATAAGATTGTAGCATAAATTTGAAAAATGATTTCTAAAGGAATAGGCTATTTCCAAATATTTAGTTAGTGTCGTTATCCAAGTTCTAGAGTTCTTGGTAGATGTACCGTAGTATTTTAAGAGTACAAAGAGTTGTACAATCTTGGCTCTTCCAATTTACCTCTCTCAGTTTCACTGTTCTCGCCAACAAAATAAGGATAATATCCACTGATGGGATTTTTGTGAGAATGAAATGGGATGATATATGTAAAGCATTCAGTGCTTAACACATAATACACACCCCAAAATGGCAGTTACCATTGCATAGATTTTCATGTCAGTTACAGTAGAATATTTTTGATCATTTGTCAGTATTATACTATGTGATATTCTTTCTATGTACTGGGCCTTCTTAAGTACAATGATTTTCCTCTTTTCCAATTGAATTTTGACCTTTCAAAAGTCTGGAATTCACTGAAGACAAGGAATTATCTTAACACTTCATGAATGGTGATGTTTATATTCAATTGGCTGGGAGCCAGATGGCAAACAGCATTCAAAAGCAGACATAAATTTTCCCCTTTACAAGAGGCTCCTTTCCTGTATCAGGCTCCCATGGATATCAATGGGTGTTATGTGTATAGAGCAAGGGAAAGGTCTTGCTACTAAAAAGTAGGGCAATGCGTTATATGAGATCAATTAGTATGTTCCCATGAGCTCATGTTTGTCCTAAAAGATGTCTTTGTTTTCAGGCTCTGTTAGATTCTAGCTAGCAGTAAAGGGTCAATATTTCGTCTAATTCTCAGGGATTAAATGCTTCTAGGATGTTCTGAGTTTGTCAGAAAACAATTGTATAAAGCTTAAACAAAAATATTTATTAAAATCTCACATGCTATACTTTGTTTAAAGTGATGTTTGCTAAGGAGTTTATTCTTGTTAACAAATATAAAAGACAGACTTGAATCTTTTACCCGAGATTTTTAAGATGGGTGGTACTTGAATCCATAAAGTTAAGAAAAGTTTTGCTCATTGTCCATGGAGATCTGAAAATATACTTCTAATTATTTACAGAATTACATTATAACATTTAAGTATATTTCTGGTTGTCATCTCATTCATAATTTATTCTACTCATAATATACAGCTTTTAAGCATGTTTTCTGATTATTTGGTAAATAGATTAATGAAAAAACAAATAATCAAGAGTAGATATGGGAGTAGATATATATAAATTGTAAATCAGCTTTAGTTTCTCCCTTAATATTTATTATGTGATATGTATCAGTAAAGTTAGAACATTTAGTAAGTTTTACATTATCATTTCTTTGGATTTATTACTATGTTTTTTATCCCCCTAGAGTTTCTCAAAAATTTATTGTACACAAGTCTTACACGAACATGTCAAGAGTCTTTGGTTACTCCATTTAATTATAAAGATGAAGTTGTGTATTCTGGGCGAGGAGGATTTTAATTCTCTTCTGGACATTTTATGAGAAGACAATTTTGATCCTTATCTAGTCTGTGAATAATATATATTAAGCAAATTCATACTCCCAGTATGGAAAACAAAGTTTATAGAGTTATTTCCTATCAATGTATTATTAGATATTTTCAAATAATGGTATTTCCTCATTTTACAGCAAAGGGACCTGAGGTCTCAGAGGTTAAAATGATTTGCTTATCTTTAACGATTGACATTGCTTAAATAAGTTTTTCCTGAGTATAAGTAAAAAACAGTCCTTGGAATTGGAGAGATGTGACAACTAAATAAATGCATTGCTATACACTGGATGGGATCAAGGAACAAAAAGAGGACATTAATGTTAAAAAAAGGCTGAAATCCAAATAGAACCTACAGTTCAGTTTTTAAAAAATGTGTAAGAAGTTAAGACATTATTTGGGAAATACAAGACAAAAAGTT
>NW_011915693.1:0-1485 GCF_000151845.1 Pteropus vampyrus | reverse complement strand
TCAATAAAAATAAAAACATAATACTGTGTGACAAACTGACCAACGACATAGAATAAAGAGTCCAGAAACAGACCCATATACATGGGATGAGTTGTATAATAGAAATGGTCTTACAAATCAGAAGGAAAAGGATGGATTATTTACCAGTTCACCATACAGCAAAAAGTAAAGCTGGATCTTTCCACAATTTACAGAAAACAAAACTCATGTGGATTAAAGTCTTTCATGTAAAAGGTAAAATTATAAAGCTAATAGAAGAAAATACAGATCTTTGTGACCTGCGGGGAAGAAGGATTTCTTTTAGAAAGACCCGAAACTCACCAACATAGTGAAAAGCTAACTGGTTTGACTATATATCAGAATTAAAGCTTAGTGTTCAACAAAGGACCACAGACAAAGCTAATAGAGAGATGATAGCCTCGGAGAATGAATTTCTAGTATCTAAAACCTACAAGAGGTTACTATTGTGAATTTCTAAAAATGAGAAGAGAAAACCAGAAAATCCAAGTGAAAAACAGGCAAAGGATGAGAACAGGTAATACACAAAAAAGGAAATCTGAGTGAATAATAAATATATGAAGAAATGCTCCACCTCAGTAGTAATCAGATAAATGCAATTAAAATGAGAAATATCTCACATACCTAAGAAGGGCAAAAATTAGAAAGTCAGAAATATCAAGTGCTCAGGAGGTGTGAGGAAGCTGAAATCTCAAACATTATTGCAGCAAGTATAAAGTTGTATAGCCCTGGAAAGTAATTTACCCTGGAAAGTAATTTGGGTATACCCATTGATTAGCAATTGTTGTACTCCAATAAAATTAAGTAGCCCATGAGTCTACGTATGGGATCTCACTCCTGATAGTTCAGAGAAATTCACAACCCGATCCTTAGGCAGATGAAACAAAGGTGTTCTCGTTTAGGGTAGCAAGAAGCTGGAAAGGTAACCATCACTAGAGGTGCCAATTACTACCATACTGTCTCTCATCAACAATCCACCCTTCTCTACTCTGCATTACGATGCTGGGGCTAGGACTTTACAAGCTACAATTCCCCCTTGCCAAGTAGCTCCCACTGGCAGTAGGTTCCCACTGGCAGAACCTAACAGGGTGAAGATTGGAAGTAAGAACAGGGAAGAAGAGAAATCTTCATTCCTGTTCTGTTTGCTGTTTGTTATCTTTGATGTAAGAGAAATAGTGATGGAAGAGGAAGAATAACAAGTTTCATATGTCAAATTTGAAGTAATAATGAATATCCAAGTGGAAATAAAAACCTTAGGTATTGCATATTATTTCTCTACTAATCCCTAATCCTATACATCATTCATCTAATAAGTTCAAAAAACCAGAAATGAGATACTATGGTGAGAAGGGAGAGACAGAGTTCTACCACTTTCTACAGGTGTTACTTTTCTGATCACTCTAAAATGCAAATGCAATCATGTTTCTCCTCAGTCTAAAAACTTTTGATGGCTTCCCAAAGCACTTG
>NW_011915692.1:0-1081 GCF_000151845.1 Pteropus vampyrus | reverse complement strand
TCAGATCTGGGCTCCAGTTTACTGAGGGGAGGGTGTGTGCATGCATGTGTGTATGTGTGTGCGCGCACATATGTGTGTGTGAGCATGTGTGTGTATGGTTCGATGTGGGCTAGGGCAACAGGTAGGAGACATGAGTGGCTTTCTCCTGTTCAAGCTGTCCTGCCTTCTGGGGAGTTGAGAGGCTGCAGCGAACTCTCCCATCTCCTCTTTCCTCCTCTGGCTCTCCCATACAGCCATGACCCCTGGCATTGCCCACGGGCACAGAGACCTCAGGTGATGCTAGGAGGGCTTGGTACTGAGGGATGCCCTGATGTACCTGAAGCACTGACATCCCTGTCTGTCTCACCCCCTCAATTTCTTGGGAGCTGAGACAGCAGGGGCTGTGAGGCTGTCCAAGGTGAGCGTGGGCTGCATCCCAGTTACCTCCTGTTCATTCTGTTAGAACTGGGACAGGTGTAGGGAGTGACTCCTTCAGGGTCTCCTGCAGAATTTAGTGTTAGGCTGAGATGTGAAAGGACGTGATTGGGTGGGGAGCCCTGGCTGCTGGTGATTTGTGTATGTGTGTGTGTGTGTGTGTGTGTGTGTGTGTGTGTGTGTGTGTGTGTGTGTGTCTTAGATAAACTGCTCTCACTGAGTACCTCAGCAGGAGCTAAAACACATTCCCCATGTTATCTCTACCTTGTGCATGTATATTTTATCTGTGTTTTTTTGTGCATATATAAATATACGTGGGCCTGCATGTGCTCACGGTATATATATATATATATATATATGTCATGATGTTGCACTCAAGAACATGGGTTTATGTACAGGGGACTGTGCTTGACTGTGGGGGGAACTACCCTCTTGCCTTGGTTCCCAGGTAGGGGGACAGGTCATGTGCTTATGTCTGGCCTAGGTTATAGCTGCCCCCCTTCCCTTCTAGGAATCCTAAAGTGAGGGGGGCAGGGGCAGGCCAAGGCTGGGCCTGAAGCTCCTGGCTAATTTTCCTGGCCTCCATCGATCCAGCAGCTTCTCCTGAGTCTATTAGCAGTCGGCAAGTGAAAATATCCCCTATCGCGAGCCCTGACCTGAGACAGGG
>NW_011915691.1:0-2394 GCF_000151845.1 Pteropus vampyrus | reverse complement strand
TTATACAATAAAATATTTGTAAGGTGACCATTCTTTCTTACATGTGGAAGTTTACCGTATGTTTGTGGGGAAGAAAGAAAACCTCATCTCTTGGTGAATGCTGACTCAAGCACAGCCAACGTAATCTCTTTTTGATGTCTTTGCTCCATTTTTTTTTCCTGAGCTACTTCCCTCACCCCCCCACCCCCCCACTGCCCCCGAACTACTTCTGGATGTTTAGGTGCTATTTTTATCTGAAGGCCTGCAAAGTTCTATTTCAACTGCACCGTAAATACCATGCCTTATCATGTTAGCGACTATTTGGGTTCTGCACTAAAACCAGAGCCACCCTCTTACTACGGGGTGTATTGGCGGTGACTAAGTTACAAATTATATCATAAAACATTAGTTCCTATTTTGACACGTGTGTATATAAAAGTATTGATTAACCGAGGTCGATTTATGTAACCCACATAAACAAGACAACCCGGCAGGCAAAGGACAGAAAACTATGGCAAATAGAGAATTAAAAAATTAGTTTTGCGATGGACAGCTAAAAAAGAAATGCATTTACATTTTGATTTTTATTAGTGTTTTTTTTTTTTTTTTTTTTTTTTTTAGTGTATAATCGTGAATCAATAGACCTTAGGAAGTCTTTTCAGGCTGGAGATATTTACTTGCTCAATGTGCTTCACATTTTTTTTTTTTTTTTTTTTAATCATTGAATCTCTGAAAGACATGGCAGAAAGCCTGGAAGGATGGCAAGAGATGCTTTTCACAATTATGGTACTTTCCTCACAGAATCGTCACCTGGTGATTGATACCGATCTGTTTTTCAAATACTTTATCTTTCTGGAGAATATTTTATATATGGCAAACCGGCACTGCTAACTAATATCAAGACACAGGAGCATTATCATGGATGAAACAGGTTTATATCCATTATGTCTCTTACCAAGAAGGATTGTGCCGTTTTATATCAGAGAAGAAAATGTGTTGATAATTTTAGAAATGAACATATTTCAATCTTGGGAGGATATTAATGGTATATTCCATAGTCTGGAGCCTGAGGACAGATAATATGGGGACAGACATACGTGAAAATTCCTCCAGCCTCAAAAAACTAGCTCTTCACCCTCACACACACCGCAATATAAAACTTCTGCCCCAGAATTATTCTGGAAACCTAATTCAGTTTGCTACTTCACAAATGAGTCTTTTCCCTAAATCGCTGAGGCTCAGAGGCCGGCATTTGAAATCATTCTATGCTTTTGGCTAAAACCCAAGCACGTACTTCCGTCAATAGGCAGGATTCATTCAGATGGATTTTCCGCGCCCAAGTAAAGGTGAGAAAATACAGAAAGGCCAGGGATTGAAATAAAAGAAGCCCTACCCCAGAGAATGGTCTCATAATTATAATAGCTCATTTTAATCACTGTGATTGTTTAATATATTATGAACACAGACTATAAGGATAATAATTGTCTTATCAGTCACAATCTCTTTGTTATCACTAGGGCTCATTTGGGATTTAGCATCGGATAGTTCCACTACCTACACTTCCCTCACATATCAAGTGGCCTTAATTATGTGGGCAGTCAGACACTCTCTGGAGACAAAGCTGAGGATGAGAAACATCAGGAGGAAGAAAAGCTCGCCCCTTCTTTGTTTCTGCTCTGCGCATACGCAGCTTTCTGCATCTGAGACACGTGAAATGTGAAACGAGTAATTTAGCTCAAAAATTTCAGTTATTTATTTATTTATTTTTTTGCATGCTTCATATGCTGGGTTACAACCATTAGCATATAACAAAAACCTGAGCAGATGCAAGGCAACAGATTCCTGAAGGGATCCCATATTTTTACAAATTTTGTAATAAGGAAACTGTCACCCCCAGATGGTATTAAGCTAATGCTGGTGGTTTGCTTGCTGATAACATACAAAAAAATAAAATTAATTGTATTCTATTTGATGACAATGAAGTCATTATCATATAGACTGCACTCTTAAAGGAAACAAATCCAAAAGATCAGCTTCCTGAATAACTAGGTTTTGGGGTTTTTTTTTGGCCAGGCCAGGGAAAAAAAAAAAATCCAACTTGGATCTTGGAGTTGGAATTCCCTTACACCTGGCACTAATATGTACTACGATTTATAAACGTGGTAAAGTAGAAAAAAGAATGCTGTCTTGAAATGCTAACAATTTTAGAAAGAAGCCTGGTTTTACAAATACTACATGACAGAGACTTCGAATTCTACCTCCCAAAAGAGATACGTGAACTATTGAAATCACTCTTTGCTAATTCGTGGTGAAGACGTATTCACATTTTAGTCAATTATAGCAAGCCATAGTGGTAAATATGTGTAATAAATCTGAAACGTAAATCTACATGGTACATATTTGTCGCTATTTTTC
>NW_011915690.1:0-1964 GCF_000151845.1 Pteropus vampyrus | reverse complement strand
TCAGGCTATTTTCTGGTGTCAACAAGCATCAAGGACTATGAACACCCCAGTTCACATGTGTTTACTTAGTCTCTTTGGGTTACTTTGACTCAACAGATGTTTACTGATGAGTAACAGATGAGCATTGAACCATAGGCCAGGCACTGTGTTTTGCACTGGTATGGAGATGCTCAGACTGGCTTACGTAGTTGTGTGCAACAGTACGTGTGTGTGTGTGTGTGTGTGTGTGTGTGTGTGTGTGTGTGTGTGTGTGTGTGAAGTCACTGTTGTAAAGACCCACACAGGTGAGCGACAGACACGTCAGAGCTAGAAATCAACACCAGGAGACAAAAGGACAGAGGACCACAGCTTTCAGGAGAAAATGGGTAGTAGAGAGTGTTGCTGAATCAGGTTTCCCAAAGGTCATCCTAAGCAACTACTGACTTTACAAATGGGGAATCCAAGGCTCCAAATAGTGGTGTGATGGTGGGAGTAGGCATCTAGCCTGAATCTTCTGCCTTCAGTCATTTAACCAAGGGACATCATTTAGCAAGACTGAAGACCCTGTGCAGTCCTGTTTTGGGCCCTGAGGAAGAGCGACAGACAGCCCCACGGACAGTCCCAGTCCCTGTCCTTTTGGAGGTCGCAATTTGAACAGCAAGACATTTCAAAGACATTTTTTTTTTTTTTTGTATTCTTCCTTTGGAGCCAACTTGTAAAAAACTAAAGCAGTTGCCCTTCCAGTGTCAAGAAGAGCTGTTCATTAGCATTTGAGAATGAAGCCCAGATAACAGCCAAGGCTTTTGAACCAATCCATATGTTTGGGGAGGTTAATTCACATCTAAGCTACTTACACAAACACCACCATTATCTTTCCAGTATGGAGTCAGGCCTCCCCACTTCAGGGCCATTTTTTTTTTTTTTTTTTTTTTTTTTTTTTTACGAAAAAGACGAGGGCGCCCAGCAGTTCATTGGGAGAATTAGAAAGCTTGCGGAATGAAATGATGACTCCGACCCCATTTCGTTAACAGCTGACCTGAGGCAATCACTCAGCTTGAAAAGAAATGGGAAACTGGACTCAAAATCCACATTCCACTGCCTAAAGATATCTAACAAAAAATAAAATGTTTTAAACTATTCAGCTGTTCAAAAGCTTTTTCCTCTATCCAAAAAAGGAAGTTATAAAATGCAGGAGTGAATCAAATAAAAATTATAGCATATCAAAGCTGGACAAAACCACTGCCAGCATCAAACCCTACCTTCTTTGAAATATGAGGAAACTGAGGCTCAGAGAGGTAAAATGACTTGCCCAAGGTCACAGGGTGTTTGAGGCGATGCAGGAATGAGAACTATTCTCCCAAGTCACCCATCATCCCTTTATACTGTCAGTCCTTTGGGGAAAAGATTTATCTTTTTGCTTCTTTGGAACTCAATGTCTGGCACACAAGGGTGCAGGCAACACCAAAGGAACATGTCAACTCCATACTTTCAATCATTCTTGTGGCCAGGGTGTCTGGAAATGCACTGCTTATTGGCAGTTGGATGTGTGGGGGAAATCATGTTTGTAGATTCCCACCCCACACCCTACCCCCTGAGGTTATCAAATAGAGAGGAGATTGGGGTACAAGATCTGGTAAGTTGTATATCATTTTTTATAGAATCTCTGCAGATAAAAATTGCAGCATTTCAGCATCCTTTCTGACTCTGATTTAGACATCTGAATTCTTCCCTGTTAAGAGGGTTTGGGTGAGAGGACTAGACATTCACAAAACTGGGGTTCTGGTCACCAGTATGACCTCCCACACTGCAACAGCCCTTTCCTGGTGATACCCTTGGGGGCCCTCTCTGGCTTCAAAGAGGGGGCTGTACCAGAGCCACTCCCAGAAAGCAGCTGTTGGGCTCTGTCCTGTCACTTCAGGCCTGCTGCCTCCGTGTCTATGGGACTCATCTGGCATCTGCACCATTCCCCCAAATGAGGCTGAAGC
>NW_011915689.1:0-2238 GCF_000151845.1 Pteropus vampyrus | reverse complement strand
GATGAACTACATAGTCAGATCATAGCCCAGTAAAGGAGATAAAGAAGTAAATACAAATCTCAGTGCAGTTATGAGAAACACTATGATAACTACTATGATAGATAAGTATGGAATGCAATGAAATTACATGGAGAGAAACCGCCGTAGTCTGGGAAGGATCTGCAGAATAGAAGACATATCAGCAGAATCTTAAAGTAGGTGATACTAGATAAGGAGCTGTCATTAAATCTATTGGAGGAAATGTCTCCTTCTCAATCTTCTTCAGTTTGAATTTGAGTTCAGTGGATCCTTCTGGTCCTTCAGTTTTTCATGTGAATTTTAACATCAACATTATTGTCCTATGAAAATGCTGTCAGAATAAGGAAACTAAATTTATCTTTAATACGCGTATCTTTCTATTTATTTGTCTTATTTTAGATCCTCCCACAAAATTAAAAATTTTCCATATGGAAAGACTTGTATATGTTTTATTATATTTACTGTTCTTTTGAATGGAATACTTAACCATGTTTTAAATGATTTATTTTAAATTGTTAATGATATATTAAATATTATTTATCTTTTATATTGGTATTATATTTAGGAACTATGCAGAATTTTAAATTAGATCTAACAGTCTCAGATTATTCTGAATTTTCTATGAAAATAATTATATCACCTTCAGATAATAATACTTTGTTTTTATTATTTCTTTTTAATCTTGTGAATATTTATTTTTTTCAATTTTCTTTTACTAATTGGCTAGGACTTGAATACAAATTATTATGATGGATATAATTGTCTAATTTATTTAAAAGAGAATGCCACAAATTTGTCTCTATTAAATATGATTTCTCTCTCTCTCTCTATATATATTTTTTTGTTTGTTTGTTTGTTTGTTTTGTTTTTTGCTACATCATGGATGGATGTCAGATTTTGGTTGTATTCTTTTTCTTTCTAATTGTTTTACTGCAAAGTAAACATAGCTAAAGATATACAGATTTATACAAATATATAGTTTTAAAAAGAATAATAATAATAACTCATGCAAATACTACCTAAGTTAAAGAATAGAACAATGACAATATTTTTAAAGCCCCTGAATCCTCTTCTCCAATAACATTATCTTCACTACCCATTATAAGTACTATTATAACATCTGAGATAATTATTGACTTAATTTCCTTTATGCAACATATGTATGTATACTACAGAATATATTTTTAGTTCTGTTTGTTCCAAAGCTTTATATGAATGAAATCACACTAACAGTATTCTTCAGTAACTTTTTTTTTTTTTTTTTTTTGCTCAAAATTATGATTTTGAGATTCAGGCATTTTGCTACCTAGAGCTATCATTCATTCACTTTCACTTTTGTATGATATTTTATTATACGAATGTATTGCATATTATAATTTATATATACAATCTACTGTTGATGGACATTCAAGTCATTGCCAGTTTTCTGCTGTTACAAATAATGCTTTTATGGTACATTTGCAAGAGATCATTAGGATATATAACTAGAACTGAATTGTAAGGTCTCAGATATATGGATCTTCAACATTACTAGAAAATGCCAATACTATTTTACAAAATGATTGTACCAATGCTCAGGCAGTAAAGAATGAGAATTCCCGTTGAGCCACATCTTCAACTATGATTACCACACCACACCTACTTAAATGGATAAAATTTTAAAAGGAATTTACTATAACAGCTCCTGACATAGATGCAGAGCAAGTGAAACTTTCATACATTGCTGGTGGGAATGCAACATAGTCCAGACACTTTAGAAAACAATTTGGCAATTTCTTATAATGTTAAAAATACACTTATCATACAATCTTGCAACCCGCTCCCAGCTATTTATTCAAGTGAAACAAAACCTTATGTTCACACAAAAACTTATATGTGAATGTTTATAGTGGCTTTATTTGTAATTGTACAAAACTGAAAACAATCCACATGTTTGAACTAAGGACTGGTTAAACAAACTGGTGCATCTATATAACAGAATACTACCAGAATAAAAAGATATGAACAAGTAATACACACAAGAGTGTAGATGGATCTTAAATGCTTTCTGCTAACTGAAAGAAGTCAGACTCAAAGTCTACATTCTGTATTATTCTATTTGTATTACATTGTGGAAAAGGTGAAATTATATGGACATAAAATAGACCAGTAATTTCAGTGGGCCACTGGAAAAGAGTTGACTGCAATAGAATGGTTCAGTGGCATATTTGGGATGGGAGA
>NW_011915688.1:0-4749 GCF_000151845.1 Pteropus vampyrus | reverse complement strand
TTCTGGATTCTTTTTCTAGAATGCCTATTATCATGAAATAAATTTCTGCTTTTGTTGCTTACAGCTGCCATCTTCTTTGAAATTACTTTAATATCTTTGCCCTTTTCCTCTGAATTCTGAGAATATCTAAAGTATTGTCTTCTACCTCACTTAATTGCTTTTTTTTATGGTACTCTGTCTCCACTCTCTTGATTCCTATATAAATTTTATTTTAGCTACTATATTTTTCATTTCTATGTATCTTTTTATTTTCTTACTCCTGTCCCTCCCCATAACAGTCTGGTCAGTTTAACAGGAACAAGTATCCACATGTATCGTATTAGAAATTGATATTTTTAATGTGTTTTCAGTTTCTTGTAAGAAATGTATTTCAGAGGAAAGTGGATTTGCTTAGTCACAATATATTACCACGCTTCCTTTGCGCTATAGAATTTTTCCATAAACCTTATATTGATTTTTCTGTTCTCATCTTTATGAAAGAGATATAGACTCATCCAGGATTGAAGCATTACCAAAAAAGAACTGCTTCAGGACTAATCTGATTTTGGGTGAGGGGTAAGTGAAACAGGGTCCCTCCCAACTCCTTCACATTCTCAGGTTCAAATCCAACAGGTTGGAGATTAAATGACCTAGAGAGAGACAGGGCCACCTGCAGGAGCCTCTTAACATCTGTGGGACCAAAGTCAGGAAAAGGCCTCCTGCTATGTCTTCACTGAATACACTGCTGGTCCCACAATATTTTAGGGCCAGAAGAAACTAAGGCCCAAAGAGGCCATCCCATTTCCCCAGCTGTACCGTAATCTGCCTTGAATCCAGGTGCCTGACCTCCAAATTCAAGCCATCACATGTGGCCACACAGGCTGTGCACTATGCCACCTAGAGAGCTCCAGTCATGTAGCTACACTTCCAGGGTTGTGCACTGTGGCAGCCTTGATTTAAGAATTGTACTGTGACATCTCCTTGGGATTTACTTTATTCACTGATTGCCTCTTTATCATAATATACTCTTCTCATTTTATGAGACCAATATTATCTTGACTAATTCATATCTTCAATCATCCTTTTAAAATTTTCTCCTTTACTCTGGATTATCTCTAGATGGCACCCAGAATTTGGCCGCCCCACCTACTCCCATTCTGTGACTCTCCATACTGCTGAGTTTGGGGAGGAGGCGGGGCTCTCTTCTTTTCCCAGCGAAAACCTGCTGGCCCTTGGCCCTGCTGCTTTCTGCAGGGCAGGCCTGAGCTCTGGGCCTGGTCCTGGCTCTCTCTGCTCTGGCTTGCCCACCAGTTTAAATCCAATTTGCATCTTTATTCTAGAAATTCTTCAAAACATCTGATCATCTAATGTGCTACACCACATTTTCACTTTTCAGTGAAGTAATTTAATACCTCTTTACATTTAATTAGCTTATTCATGGTGACATTTTAAGGGGGAAAGAGGTTAAATGTTGTTCTCAGTTTGCCATCTTGAACCGAAAGTAGGTATTAAATTTACAATAGTTAAGAAGCGAAGAGCTGCTGAGAATTACAATGGTCTTTTAAGATGCTTTTGTTAAGTGCTTTAAAATAATGCACTTTTGTCTATGGCCAGGCCACCCTAAACATGCCTGATCCCATCTGATCTTGGAAGCTAAGCAGGGTCGGGCCTGGTTAGGACTTGGATGGGAGACCACCTACGAAGACCAGGTGCTGTAGGCATAAAAAACATAAAATAAAAAATAAGAGATTGTAAGCTGACAAGGTCCTTACTATCTGCGTGGTCACCAAAGGTTGCCTCGCCTAAAACAAATAATAAATAAATAATGCATTTTTATTCTAAAACTTTAAAATTTATAGATATCCTATATTCATATAGCATATATAAAATTGTGTTGCATATTCTATGAAGTCTACAAATTTATAATTTATAGTTATATTTACATATACTGTTATGTATTATGAGTATTTCATATAACCTTAAAATTCACATTTTCCCATTAATATTTTTTTCCATAATGATAAAAAGAATGTTTAGAAAGGGTGCTAGAAAAATATAGTTATGAAAATAGTGGTTTAAAACTCTGTCCCGGGATGACCTGAGGTTCAGAAGAGGTGACTCAAGGGTAAAAAAGGAGGGTGAGGGAAAGACTCCCAGTGTCCCCGCCCTACTTCAGAAAAAGCACTGCCACTTGTACTTACTGTATATACTTGGGGTTTTGTGTAAGACTTACTCTGAAAAATGATCACCATAGCCTAAAAAACTGTTTAAAATACATTGTATGAAAGCCTTTATATTTGGTTTTTTTCAGGGCTGATGTGATTCATAAAGAAACTTTGTTGTTCATTTAATAATTGCTAAAGAGTTGACTCCTTTTAACAATCAAAATTTAGTACTTCTATTTCGTGGAATTCCACCCCCCCTCCCCCGCCCCCACCACCAACTCAAGACTGCATCACAGGTTTCTCCTGCCACCTGGTGGCATCATGTGTCTATTGCAGGAGCAATGTCTAAATTTAGCTGATCATCAGCTGGTGTTGCAAAGACGACTCACAAATCAATGAAGATTGGTAGAGGGCTATCTTTTTTTTTTTAACAACCATTATAAGCTACAAGCTTATTCTACATCTATTATCTCATTTTATCCTCCCACCATCTTTGACAGGTGATTATTCATGGTCTCTCCCCTTTTCCACAGAGGAAAAGGCAGAAAATTATGGGACTGGGACTCAATCCCAAACTAATAACAGGTATAAGAGAGTGACAGCTTTGTGACAATCTAAATGGTCTTAAATATAGAGAGATATTTTGGCTGGAGGTACAAAAAAGGTAATCATCCGAATAGAGGTAGTATTTGAAGTCATAAGTTGATCAAAACTTGGAGCCATGGGAAGTGACACAATGGGATTCCAATAAATAAATCAAGATATCATGGCGTGTGATGCAGGTAAAAGGAAGATAAGGAAGCTCACATTACTGGCATTCTGAATTCGCAATCTGAAGAATGAAAATCTTTGTCCATTGTGTGAAACTACAGAGGAGTAAGAAGGATGAAGACGAGGAGCAGCAGGAGGTAATGTAACTTCCCCACTCCACACGGTCCAGATCAAACCTAAAATTCAGACCTGTTTGTTATGAGAAACACAGATGTAACAGAGAAAAATAATAAAGTATGGCTAGTCACAGCCTCTTTTCCTCCACACCCCTCAGTCCCCAAAGGATTCTTTCTTGCCCGATTATCCAACCAGTCCTTAGACATTTCTGTAAATAACGGGGTGAGTAACAAGAGAGCTAATACAAGAAGAGGGACAAATACCAGGGTTTAAAACAGAAAGGGAGAGAACTAAGGAGAAGAGAAAAAGAGCATGATGCAGAGAAGAAGAGAGACCTTATGGTCTGGGTTTAGCAGAGAATATTTTTGTTTGAAATAGATGAGAAATGAGACTTTGGTAT
The DNA here is from genome assembly GCF_000151845.1 of Pteropus vampyrus. Taxonomy (NCBI): domain Eukaryota; kingdom Metazoa; phylum Chordata; class Mammalia; order Chiroptera; family Pteropodidae; genus Pteropus; species Pteropus vampyrus. The sequence continues at coordinate 1,317 of NW_011915688.1, read as the reverse complement.
ATCTGCCTCATATGGTAGATGAGAGAGAGAGAGAGAGAGAGAGAGAGAGAGAGAGAGAGAGAGAGAGAGAGAGAGAACACAGAACTGGCCATAGCCTCAGATGAGTCATCAGGTAGAAAGGAGTAGTCACAGGAGTAAGAGACCAGAATGTGGAGCAAGCCAAGAATCCAGGCAGATGATGAGAGGTACAGAAAGGGCCACAGGTAAAAACTCTTAAGAGCCCAAAGCCATCATGATTCTGAAGCAAAATCTGTGCCACCCATTATTTGCCAACCAAGACAGAAACCAGATCCTCAAGCATGGATAGGTCTTGGCCAATAGATGCCAGAGAAAAGGGGCCACATTCCACTGAATAAAGGAGAAAAATGCGAGGCTGGAAAAAAACTTCTAACAACCTCAGGTGCAGTAAGAGAGAACTCTACCCAGACTAAGAGCTCAGCTCTGCCATTTAACTGGTAACCTTGGAAAATTCCTCCCCTGTCTAGGCTTCCACGCCATCCCTGGATAATGAGCGGATGTGGCTGGTGGTCTCTGTAGGCTCTTTCAGCTCTGACCCTATGTCTCAGAGCCTCAGTGTCCCATTTGGCTGCCGTCACACTAGCTGTCTCCCTCCCCCAGAACACAGGGACTGAGAAGCAGGTACTCTTTTTCTGCTCTGGCTATTGCCAAGGGGCAGACCGCCCCCAACCCCCAACCTAGCCTGCAGAATTTCCATAACTATGCCCTTCACTATTGTTCCCCACCTTCCTTTGGGGCTTAACCTCCAGCCACATTCACACACCAGGCTCCTAAACTGTATGCTCCTCAGCACTGCCCTTGCTCAGCTCTGGGCCTCTGCCCCTGCTCAGCTCTGGGCCTCTGCCCCTGCTCAGTCTTCTGTCCACACAGAACAAGAATGTCACCTGCCAAACACTTCTTTATACCTCTCAGTGATTCTGTGACAGGAAGGAGCCAGCTCCTCCCTTTCCAATACTATATTCATTGGTGCCTTAGACTCCTAGAATTCTGGAGCTGAGTGAGCATATGATAATTAATTATTTATCTTCCATTTCAGATTGCAATCTCTGCGAGGACTCAATAAATATTTATTAAGCCATTTAGTAACTGACTTATTAGATAACTGATAAATAAATGGGTGTGTAATGCTAACAAATGCACACCCTTCTCACTATATTCGCTGTCACCATCTCTATCTATCATCTGGATTTTTGTAATAATTCTTAACTGTTCTCCTTATATCTGCCTTCCTTTCCATTTTAAGACAGACATACTTATCACTCCTCTGCTCTAGAGCTCTTCAGAGGAAAAGCCACATGA
>NW_011915687.1:0-2106 GCF_000151845.1 Pteropus vampyrus | reverse complement strand
TGGACACAAAATGATATTGAAGATCCGAATTCATTAGATTCAATGTGTCAAAAACTTTGAGCATCCAACTACAGATACTTTTAATCTGAATTACTCCTAAAGATGAAGGGAGGGCTATCTTATCCATGGGGCTACCTCCTCTACTCCTACCACAACATAGTTGATAAGACCCAGCAACTTTAAAGAATGCCAGGATGTATAGATGCCTCTCCATCCTTTCTTCCCTTCTATGTATTTCTTGTCCCTAAGAGTATTACTTCTGTTCCTCTGAATGAATGCAAAAGAGAAAATCACTACTCCAACTAGGTTGGATTGTAGAATTAGGGAAAATTTCCCTCATATTTTGAGTTGAACTTTAGAATGTGTTTTTCAAGAGAGAGGCAAAGTTATGTATATTCAGGAGATAATGTTAAAATGATTATTGACATCGCTGTTATATTAACTACATAAATTGGTTATTGTGAGTTAGCCTTAAAAAATCATTACTTATTTAATAACATCTCTAAAGGAAAATATTAGATCAGATTAAGAACCCTAATTTAAAAATGTGTTTGGAATATGTAGATGAAAATACTTGAGATCAACAATGATTTACAAACAATGTAGAGAAAATAATTTCAAGAGTTTTGTAAGCCAAACGACAATTTTAGTTCTGTAATGATAATTATTAACATTAAGTTCTCTAATGACAATTATAAAGAATGGAGGAGAGGGAAGGAGGGAGGGAAGATTGATTTTAGAAATTAAAAAATCTGTTTCAAAGTTTTACACTAAATCACATAACCTTAAATATTAGAATTTTAAGATAAATGATGGTAGTCCTGTCTGTTTTATTATAATTTTTCTAATTATTAGAGATATGTTTTATCAAGTGATTCCATTTTTAGTTAGCTAAGGTTATAAGTTAAATAATTTTAAGTTAAATAATATTGAAGTCTCAAGGTCCCCACATCTCAGCTGCTAAACAGCCAATAAAGTTAAGTATGTTGCTGCAAAATATCTGAAGCTACAGTAGAACTAGACCTGAATTTGAAGGCTAAAACTACTGTAAGATTATATAGAAATATTTAATCAGAGCCTCGGGATGTGATTGTCAAAAGATGGAAGTGCATTTCATTCTATGTATCTATTCGACCAAGAAAATGAAATACAGTGATGACCAAATTATTTATCCCATAAAAGTACCGTGAATGAGATTCTGATCCTTAAGACCATGTAATTAATATTTCATAGAGCAAAACAGCTGGATTCAGCTCTAAGTATGAAATATCCTCTCCTCATTACACCCAGAAAGATATATTCAATTTTGAACTAATCCTGATACAAACTCATAGTAGAATACAAAATATTTGATTCTAATTTCTGATAGCTTCTTTCACTGGCATCCTTTAAAATATAGCAATATGAGCATAGATGTCTTTAAAATAATTTGATGCAATCACCTAATAATTAACACATTTTAATTTCTGTATCATTATATTCAAGAAAAAAAATTATTAACCAACCCTAATTTTACACTGATGAAATGTAATCATTTACCACCAATTCACCAGGTTAGTTTTTTAATTTCGGATTAGTCATGATTATCATCTAACCTGATATGTGTGTGTGTGTGTGTGTGTGTGTGTGTGTGTGTGTGTGTGTATGTGTGTGTGTGTATATATAAAATATATGTATATATATATAAAATATATCTCCACAAATATATTTTAAATGTTAAAATAACCTTTCTTAAGTGCAGATATTTAATATAAATATCCATCATGAAATCCATTCAAAGGATAATTTTATTGAAAAATAAAATTAATTATATTATGTTGCCCTGAAAAAATAGGAAAGTATAATTATTTTGATATAATTATATACCAATTATAGTAATTTTGGTATATAACTACTTTAAGAACTAAAAAATGGTCAAGTTAGATTAAAAGTAGTTCATGTCCTTTTCTCCTCAGCAGAGACCCTATAAAGATTTATCTGTTCACAAAGTAAAGTTTATAATACACAAGCTGTCAGAAGATCAAGATAATCCTAGATGTTATTTTTATTACTAGATGTTGTTTTATTGTTGTAGTTTATGAAGATGAAAGAATATTATATTCTTTA
>NW_011915686.1:0-1733 GCF_000151845.1 Pteropus vampyrus | reverse complement strand
AAATATCAGATTACGTCAAACTGTTAACTGGACAGACACACTCGAGTGCTCGCGTACCCCGGTTCCGTGCGATCAGCGTACATTATGTTCTGTGAGGCGAGCGTGAATCATTAACGCGTTCGGACCTAGGGCCTGCGTTTGTGAGCTGCAGAGCTCTCCCTTGGTGGGGTCTACAACGCTGTCATCATCTTGGGATGAGGACACAAGCTCCTCTTTTCTTTCTTTAGTAAATAGCATTTGTGACTCCCTTTAAAAGACAGGGAAAAAAAATATCTTTCCCCAGAAAAACGGGTTACACGGCATTACTGTGTCCTCATGGGGGAGGGGAGGGAAAGTCGGCCCATAAAGAGATGCCTTGTTTGCTGCTAACTCTGAGTTTTTTCCCCACCTCCCAGAGTTTACAGTCACTCCTCGTAGAGCCGAGCTGGGAGAACCTGAATATGTAAAATTAAACAAAGACAAACAATCTCGAGGCGACGTCCGGCCTTCGATGGCCTGTGTGGCATCACACAGGCTGCGACTCTGTCCAGTGCTGTCTGCTCCCCGCATCTAGTGCCAGAAACCCAGGCATCGTGAGCCCGGTCATTTATAATTTGACCTCCGTTTGCAAGTGGTCACGTGTGGGAGAGTCCAGCTCACAGGGCAACACACGGCTGTGTGGTGGGACCTGGGTTTGGGCACCGCTTCTGCCCGCTGCGGCCTGTTCGAGCCACATGGAAACAGCACGTGGCAGGGAGAGGAGGCAGTGGGGGCGGTGGCCTCAGTCACCCTTCCAATTCAGTGTCACCTGCCCAGGCCTGTGGCGGACAGCTACCGTGTGCTGGGCGCCGTGCCGAGGCACGCGATGACAGCGGTGACTGGCAGCAGCGCCCGGCACCTGCCGCTGCCGCTCGCGGCAGACGTGGGGACCGGAGGGTTCCTCACTCCCTGAAGATCGTTTGTGAAGAGTGAACCCCACCCGCGGTTCTAAAAGCAATTACTTTCCTATGGCGACTAAGAAAGAACCATCCCCCTAACCCGCCACACACATACACACACACACACACACACACACACACACACACACACACACACACACACACACACACACCCCAGCTGGAACCGGTCATTCGTGGAGAATGAGGCCGACTCACTTCATGGGTACGGTGAAGTTTCTAGCCATCTAGCTTTGCTACAGGGCTTATGCAATTGTCTTTTTAGAATTTCTCCAAACCTTATGAGCCTCTGGGTAAATAAGCACCAACTCCCTCGTTACGAGCTGATTTGTGTCCCCCTCAAAAGTCTTATGTTGAAGTTCTAACCCCCAGTCCCTCCAAATGTGACTGTATTTGGAGAAAGGTCATTTAAGGAGGTAATTAAGTTAAAAAGGGGAAAATGGGTGGGCCCCGACCCAAAAAGATTAGTGTCCCTATAAAAAGAGATTAGGACACAGACACACACAGAGGGACGCCTATGTGAAGACGGCCATCTACAGGCCAACGAGAGAGACTTCAGAGAAAAACTAACCCCGCGGACACCTTAACCCAGCCTCCGGAAGTGTGAGACAATAAATGTCTGTTGTTTAGGCCACCCAGTCCGGGCACTTTGTGTCAGCAGCCGGAGCTGACCGATGATATATTCATGTATATGACAATATCCGATCACAGAGAAAGAAGTCGAAACGTTAACTCAGCTGTCAGCCTAAACTTTACTGTGCTTCGTGGTAAATCGCACCTATAAACAAACATCCTGAT
>NW_011915685.1:0-2370 GCF_000151845.1 Pteropus vampyrus | reverse complement strand
GGGGGCACAGCGCCCCGAAGGGCAGCCCCGAGAGTCAGCTGAGGTGTTCAGTAAACAGGACACCTCTGTGTGTCACGAATCTGGCAACAGAAGAACAGTTGAACGGAAACGAGAGGCCAATGGCAGGAAAAAAGGTAGACGCTACCGCGGGTAACTCAGTATCGCAGTGACGGGGCCCGAAACCGCGGTGACAGCTCTGGGAATGAGGAAGGAATGCGTCGAAGACATCTTTTGGAAAAAGAAGTATCGGTACTGGGTATTTACCCCAAAGACTTGAAAAGCCATATCCGAAAAGATATGTGCACGCTAATGTGCATGGCAGCATTATTCACGGGGGCCAGGACATGAAAGCGACCCAAGTGTCCTAAGACAGATGACTGGATAAAGAAGCCGTGGTGCATATGTACAGTGGACTATGACTCAGCCACAAGAAGAGATGAAATGCTGCCATTTGCGACATGGATGGACCTCGAGATAATCATGCTAAGCAAAATAACCCAGACGGAAAAAGTTGAAATCACATGATATCTCACATGTGGGATATAAACCTAAAAGCAACAAATGAACAGGACAAACAGAGACTCATGGACATGGACAATAGGGAGGGGGTGGGAGAGGAGGGAGGGAGACAGGGTAAAGGGGTCAAATATGTGGTGACAGAAAGAAATCTAACTATGGGAGGTGAACACATATTGTAAATATATATGCCTTACTGCTCAAGTGTACAGCTGAGACTTACTGGATTTCGTTAACCAATGTCACCATAAAAAAATTAATTAATTTAAAAAAAAAAAAGAAATATCAGACCTGGGGGCCAACATCTGAATACGAGTGCTTAGAACCCCAGACCTGAGTGCGTCCCCACTATGGACCCCCACATCCGGGAAGGCCCTGAGCTTTCCCAGGGCACTACAGGGTTCATAAAACCTGCAGGAAGTGAGCAGCTGCCTCTGGTTTCCCAGATGCCCCTCTGCCCACACAGTGACTCCGACCTCAGGCCACGTGACTCCGACCTCAGGCCACGTGACGAGCCAGCGAGCCTGGGCACTGCCTGGCTGCACCCAGGACTTACTTAGCCTTTGTGAAAGGTTCAAGTCTCAGGTGGCATGCAAAGGGTTCCGGAGTTTCAAAAGCACAGCAGGCCATAACGGTCGGGTGGGGTGGGGTGGGGTAAGTGACATCATGGCTCAGGGTGGCTCTGGCTCCGTGGTGGGTTCTGCCACCAGTGGTTCTGTGACTCTGAGTAATTTATTCGGTTTCTCTCCTACTCTTTCCTCATCAATATGATGGTGCTAACAACATTTTGCTTATAAGATGCCATAAGGACCACAGACACCTATGTCCATAAAATATAACCATATATAAACCATATATAAACATGGGGCTGGACCACGGGGCGGGGGAGACACAGCCCGGGAAACGTTCTGATTACAGGCATCTCAGCTCCACACGGGACTGGGACTCCCACCCGCCTGGCACTCAAAATCCCAAGCCTGCGGGACCCCCTCTGCCGCAGCCCCCCGCCACCCCCACGAGCTCGGGCAGTGTCCGAGCCTTGCTGGGCAGGCAGGCTAGCGGACACATTTTGCAATTTCCTTTCTGCGCTGGTCCCTCTTCAATTCTTCCTTGTTGTTGGTTTCTGTATTTTTTATTCCTTTACTATCGCTTCAGTGGGGCCTCTGGAGGAAGAATGGAGAGATAGGAGAGCTCGATCCACAGAATCTCCTAGCTCACAGAGGACTGGAATTTGCAGCAAGACGGGAGGCGGCAGCAGCCCGTGACTTAGCAGGAAAATGTTTTTTAACGCCGACTTTTGCTAAAGAAAAGAAGAGGCTCAGTGGATTTTAAATTATAAATGGAAACACTTACACTTGCTATTAAGAATAAAAGGCTATAGTGTTCTTTCCCTTGGAGATTTTTAAAGGAGAGAATCTACGTTAATTTTTCATCGAGGGTTCAAATTAAATTGTTCCTACAGATGGAAAGAGAGATCGTAAAATGATTCAACAGGATCAATAAGCTCCTACTGTGTGCAATGGACCACTTTATACAGGACCGCGGTCCAAACGTATGGATAAAAGTATTCCTGTCCTTAATAATAAACGCAACCCGATAAAGGCAGACGGCGAAGAAAATGATAAAATACATACATATGCACACATGCCTTAGCCCTCGTCATATCTAGATTAGAGAAGAAGTTTTCAATTCAACCTTCCAGGCTCTTGCAGTGGTATTAATGTACTTGCATGATTAAAAAAGCAGTATCACGATTTTCCCCTGAAGAACAGGATTTAACAAAGACACTATCTAAGAATAGATTGGAAGCAAATGACAGAGACCTCTCAGAGTGAAGACATGAGGTAAAACTGA
>NW_011915684.1:0-5552 GCF_000151845.1 Pteropus vampyrus | reverse complement strand
TTAACCCCTTGGTCGGTATTTATGCAGAAAGGCCTTTGCCACTTAACGCTCTACACGTCACTGAGAATTTTCCTCGGCGTTGGAAATGAGAACGGGACAGTGACGTGGGGCTGAAATCAGCTCACTGTGGGGTCGCGTGTGACTTTTAATGGCAATGGCTGCACCGGGTGGGCGTGAGGATTGAATGAGAAAACAGAATATAAACTCCCCGGCACCTGTCACTCAGGGGTACGGTCTCGACGGTCGCAAAAGTGAAGCGTTCTTTGATAATGCAATCGATCATTTCCTCTCTAATGTGTTCGGATATTTGTATAACACGTTCAGTTTTCTTTCAGAAGAATATATGTGAAATGTCTCAAACTAACTTTTGATTGTAGGTTATCAATGTTTTGCAATCCAAATTTAACTTTGAATCAACCCGTAATCGGATCATGGGTACAGAGGGATAGCCATGGGTATAAAATCATACAGTTACTATCTCACTAACTGAAAAAGTCACAATGGAAGTAGAGACTCCTTCCAGCATATGATGGCGGTATTTAGCTTTTGTCATGTCTTCGTTCCCCTTTCCCAATTTGGATATTGATGCTGATTCGGCCACCGCGATCGGATCTTGAAACACTGACAAACTGGTCCCCCCTCAATGACTTACGGAAAATAATCCCTAACAGAAAGCATTCGTTTTTTGCCTCTATTCCTGTTTCCTCACGTGATTATAAAATCGATCTCCTGATATAGAACAGAACAGGATACACTGTGTGCAAGGATCATTATTCTACGTTCGCTCGATGTTTTTTATGAGCACAGATCCACGGCGAATAGACGATTCGCAGTGCTCACCTCAAGATGCATGTTTACACACATGGCTGTCTGTGCTCGTTTTCTAACTGATACCACTGTCGTTCCTGTGTTTCCTCCCCATCCCAAGCCAACTCTGTTCTTGATGCTATGCACGAAAGCACGCAGAAACCAGAAAAACAGCACAGTTGAGACGGTAATCATAAAACTCAGCATTCTAACCAGATTTCGTCACACCGATCTGGCTTAGCGTTGTGCAACTTTACTTTTCATGGCTTAAGTTGCTCTTAGAATTCATGCGAGTTGTGTCTTAATGATTGTATTCTAATAAGCTCTTACTGTATCTTATTCTGCCTCTTTAAATAAGGCAAATGCCTCGCTACATATGTTTGCTGTAATGTGTTGTTGAGAGGATTTGGGGCAACTGCAAAATATTTTTTGGCCGGCTCCTCGGAATGGCATCCTGTGCCGCCTAGAGGAGTATCAGCAAGGAGTGTCCTCATCAGGGACACACAAGAGATGAAGTGACACTCGCCTGAAGGTGCCACCCACACCTCATGATTGCTCCCCTTCCTTAGAAACCACTCACTCTCAACCTCGATGTCCGGTTCCAGCGACTTTCTCACCCTCTGCCACCCGCTTCCGTCTCTGCCTCATTCTGCCTCCCCACCTGCGGCCCCTCAAACACTCGAGTAACTCGACTTAAAATTGCAGCATAAAAAAAAAAAAAAAATCCTGGGGCCAAAGCATCAGCCTACAGGTTCTAGAACCACCTGTTCCTTTAATTTAAAACACTCCCTTGAACACTCTTTTCTGACAAGTTAATACCCTATTTCTTTGCTCTCCTCCAAAACCAAACTTAAGCAAAGGGGACTTAACTCCCCACCCACCATTCGACCCAGTCAGCTTCCTCCCCCACATCCACCAGGCCACTGGACCACACTGGTCATCAAAGACCCGCCCATATCCACATCCTTGGCTATTTGACACAACTGACCACTTCCTCCCTTACACAGTGTCCCCTCTGTGGGCCACCTGGACAGCAAATGGACATTCTTTCTTCCTTCTTCAGTCACGCCCTCTCAGTGCCCTTGACTTCCTCGTCTACTCGACTTCCGATGGTTCGGGATGGCTTAGAAACCGGTCCAGGGCTCGCGCTCCTGTCTTCTCGCTCTGTGGTCTTTCCATCCACTCACATGACTTCAATCACCATGATACCAACAACTGCCAGCTCCACTCCACAAACCGGACCTCTTTTCCGAGGCTGAGAATCACAGAGTCCACTGCCCGGTTGTCCGTGAGGTTTAGAATCATGACATTATGGGAATTCAGATTTCTTTCCTGGAAACTTAACTATTCATATCGGTGTTTATTTTTTATAGAGATGTCTTTTTTGTAAAAAAAAAAAAAATACATATATATATATATTGATTCGTAGGAGCTCTTTACATATGTTAAATATTTTTTGTTTGCTATAGCAAAGCTCTTCGTATGTGATATTCAGCATGAGCCTTTTATTTTATTTTTAGTTAAATTTATCGAGGTGACATTGGCTAATAAAATCATATACGTTTCAAGTGTACAATTCGATAATACGTCACGTGTATACTGCACTGTGCGTTCACCACTCAAAGTCAAATCTTCTTCTGCCACCATATATTTGACGCCCTTTACCCTTTCCTACCTCCCTCCCCTCACTCCCCGCTTCCCCACTGGTAACCACTAAACTGTCGTCTGTGTCTCTGAGTTTTTGTTCGTGTGCTTTGTTCGTTTGTTGCTTTTAGATTTAGATCCCACGTGAGTGACACCACATGGTTCTCAACGCCTTCTGTCTGGTTCATTTCGCTCAGCGTGATAACCTCAGACCCCCGCGTGTTACGAGGCTACATCAGCCTGAAAACAAAATCTGGTAAGGATAACATAAAAAAGAAAACTGCACATTCTGATATTTCTGATGCACGCAGAACCATGAGCCTTTTACAAGGAGACGCAAGCTCGCGTCACTCAGGCCCCGCATCCCGGAATGAGTGTCGAACGCCTCAGCCTGGCCCAGTGTCGAGCGTGACTGGGTCCTCTCCCCATTGCGCTTCCCTTGGCTTTCTGTGAACTCCTTTTATGGGCCCCATTACAGGCTCTCCACACCCTCTTCCTTCCATGTAGAGAAACCTTCCCCCCGCCTCTCCCAGACAATAGCTCCCCATCTCCCCGATAGCTTTCTCCCTGATCACCCCTAACTTCCTATTCTCTCTATTGGAGTCCCAAATTCTTTCCCTTCATAGACTTAATTACATGTCTGTACTCATTTATCTAATGACGGTCCTTGCCTGACTGTCCACACTATGAGGCTAGGAACCATCCACGTCCATTGTGTTACTACTGTGTGTCCAATACCTGTAACAACTGCACACAGTAGATGTTCAACAAATTTTTGGCACAGAGAGGAAGGACTGGTAGGTTAGATATTTTTATAAACTGTTTCTGTGTCACTGATCTTTGGTTGAAATAGAACTTGTTGAATTCACTGGTACATAGCCCTTTCAATAAAACTCGATTTAACTCAAGAGCACACCACGACCATTCGCAAATAAACTGCCATCTTTTTTATTTCGTTTGCCTTATCTTATTTATTTGTACGATGTAAGTTATCACTGAAGATTTCAGTCTCAGCGCACATAACCCAGAAAGCCAGAGACCGTTCATTTAATTGAGTCACCATTAAACATCTCGTGAGGTAGGATATGCCTCCGGAGTCCTCCATCTATCTGAGCGAGCACACAGTATCCGCCCCCTGGCTCCACAGACACTGCTCATTTGAGATGAAAGCATCACCCAGAAGGTAGAGAAATACAAAGGAGCTACTCATCCACACCTGATCCCCAAGAGACCAACCGCCTTCTCTAAAGGTACCCAGCACCAGAACACCCGAGACCCACAAAACCAAAGCCATGCGGATGTCGACTCTTTCCAGCATTCTCCAGGCACAGCTCGCGCGCCCCTGCATCCTATCTTTAAGAGCCGAGAAGATAAACAGCCCCTAAAACTATTACAAGGAATTTCAAACCTTATCATTGTTCGCTGGTGAGAGATCTTTATCCGATAAAATATGGAATCTCTCTCGTTCCTGTACATTTTCTCCAATTCTTGTCTAGCTAATATCTCACTTTATAGACATTTCTGCTCTTGCTTTAAAAACATGGTCCCGCTTGTAAAGAATAGCCTTCCACAGAGTCAGCCTCTTTTTACTCTCTACTAGGAAAATTCCTACAGGTCTTTTATTAGCTCACACTGCAGCAAACTGTCAAGACTCAATTGACATATCACAAGGGTCCAGGACTCTAGGTTCAATGGAATAAGACAGCTGCTTGTTAAAGATTTTATTCTCATAGGTGTCTCTCTCCCTCACACATACTTATTTTTTTTCCTGTAAAGTTATTTTTGTTGCTACAGCGAACTAGCTTCCTTTCAAATCTTCCCAATGTTCCCTCTAGGAGTGTGTTTTTAAAAGAAAGAAACCGTTTTGCGTACGATTTACATAAACACACCCTTTGTATATATCTAATTACATGAGTCGGCTTATTTTTTAACAGCTTTCACATTACCGTCTGTGATGGTTTACTTTCTGTGTCACCTTGGCTGGGCCACGGTGCCTAGATATTTGGTCAAACAGTATCCTGGACGTATCTGCACAGAGATTTTTGAATGTGATTCACATATATGTTGGTGGACTATGAGTAAAGCAGATTGCTCGCCCTCATATGAGTGGGCCTCGTCCAATCAGTTGAAGGCCTGAATGGAACAAAAGAATGACCTCCCCAAAGCAAGAAAGAATTATGACAAAATCAAAGAAGAGCTAAATAAGTGGAGAGACATTCCATGTTAATGGATAGAAAGACCCGATATCGCCGAGATGTCCGTTTTTCCGATCTCGATGTATCAATTCTGTGCAAACCCAATCGAAATCCCAGCGAGTTATTTCATGGATAGCGACAAGCTGATTCTAAAGTTCATATGGAGGAGCAAAAGATCCAGAATAGCCAGCACGATCCTGAAGGGGAAGATCAAAGTCGGGGGGCTGACGCTACCTGACTTCAAGATTTACTGTAAAAGCAACAGTAAATCAAGCCAGTGGGGTAGACGAATAGGTCAGTAGAACAGAGCAAAGAGCCCGGAGGTAGACGTAGATGGGTGCTGTCAACTAACCTTCGATAAAGGAGCAAAGCAATGCAACGAGGCAAAGACAATATTTTCAACAAGTGGTGCTGGAAACTGGACCCTGACATGTAAAAAAATGAACCCACACACAGATTTTATGCAAAAATTACCCTTCTGGAAAAAAATGACTCAAAATGTATCACAGAGCTAAATGTAAAACACAAAACTATAAAACTCCTAGAAGATAACACTAGGTGACTTTCGCGTATGGTGATGCCTTTTTAGGTACAATGCCAAGGCATGACCTATGAAAGAAATAATTGATAAGCTGGACGTCATTGAAATTAAAAAGACAAGCCACGGGAGAAAATATTTGCGAAAGACACATCTGATAAAGGACTGTTATCCAAAATATACAAAGAAATCTTAAAAATCAATAAAATAAAAAAAAAAGAAAAAGAAAACCACCCCCTGATTTTTTAAGAAGGCTAAAGACCTTAACAGACTCCTCACCAAAAAAAAAGACATACAGGTGGCAAAGAGCAAAGGACAAAATGCTCCGTATCCTATGTCATCAGGAATGCAAATTAAAACGACGCTGA
>NW_011915683.1:0-1488 GCF_000151845.1 Pteropus vampyrus | reverse complement strand
CATTGTCTTTCTCTGTCTGACTTATTTAACTTAGCATAATACCCTCAAGGTTCATCCATATTGTTGCAAACACCAAGATGGCCATCTTTCTTATTACTTTCTACTGTGTGTGTATGTGTGCGTGTGTGTGTGTGTGTGTGTGTGTGTGTGTATACACACACAAATATATATGTATATACATATATACATATATATATCTCATAAAGTCTTTATGCATTTATCTATTGACTAACACTTAGGTTGTTTCCATAGCTTGACTATGTGGATAATACTTCAATGAGCATGAGAGTGAAGATATTTCTTTGAGGTGGTAATTTTATTTCCTTTGGATGTATACCCAAAAGTGGGATTGCTGGATTATATGGAAATTTTTATTTTTTTGAGGAAATTTTATTCTGTTTTCTATATTGGCCGAACCAATTTACATACAAAAGTGCAAAACTGTTCCCTTTTCTCTGCATCCTCACCAACACTTTTTTTCTCTTCTCATTTTGATGATAACCATTCTAACAAGTGTGAGGTGATATCTCATTATGGTTTCCATTTGATTTCTCCAATGATTAGTGATGTTGAGCACCTTTTCATGTACCTGTTGATCACTTGTATGTCTCTTTTAGAAAACTGTCCATTCAGTTCCTCTGCTTGTTTTTAAATCATATTGTTTACTATTGAGTTGTATACATTCTTTATATATTGTGAATATTACCCCTTATCAGATATATGATTTGCAAATATTTTCTTATCACATAATTTGCTATCAATTTTGTTGTGATTTTAGTAGTCTACATTTTCTTAGCAATTGTGATTCTTTCTCTTATTTTCATAATTTTTAACCATCGTGGGTTTTAGTTTCCATGAAGAAATAAATTTTTTTACATTTTTAATGTCTGAGGTTAGTGGGGAGTGGGGAGAGGTATACGTTTTTGGCTTTTACCAAGATAGATTTGGTATAATCAAATATTTTGAAAGTATATACAAAACTACCCTGAGTTTAAGGCATATACAAGGAAAAGGTTGATGCAGTTTAAAATTGTGGCCATTGTGTATTGAGCTATAGTAGTGTGTAAAGTACTTGCAAACTATCTATAGTAACTTATTAATACATGAAATTTTGTACTGAAAATTTTGTGGTTTTTTTTTCTGGCTATTTCTATGTGTCAATAGAATTTGGTGTTGCTTTGCCTGGAATTACTAGAAGATGCATCAGATACTTTAAAAGATGATCCAATGCTGTGATCTATGATACATAAACCAGGAAATGTCATTCATAAACATACTATTTGTTTATAGTGCTGCTATGTGTTTTTCCCTTATGAACCCAAGAATTCTGACCATTGTTTTTCTTTTAATTCTGATCAAAAAGAGCAAAAGAGTATAATTTAATCATAATTGTGCACTCTGCATTTTATTCTTATTTATATACTCCAGACTGGAAGGAATAGTGTTTTGCTTAGGCATCAATAAGAAGTGAATCCCTTGTTTATAATT
>NW_011915682.1:0-1849 GCF_000151845.1 Pteropus vampyrus | reverse complement strand
AAAAAATATTTTTGTAATAAAAGACTTTAAAAATACTTTGGAGACAAAGGCTTTGTATACTGACTTGATGTGAGCTCTCAATTACTTTTTACAGAGTACAGGAAGTTTCTCTGCCTTCAGGAAAGCTGACGGCTGATCCTAACAACCCCGCTGGTTTAAAAAAGTTGAATTATTAAACCATTAGACTAGGTTCATATTGTTGTCACTTTCAGTGATATATATATATATTTTTATATACAGATGATAGTCCTTATATATATATATATATATTTATATTTTTATATACAGATGATAGTCCTTATATATATATATAAGGACTATCATCTGTAATGAAGATGGATGGATGTATAATGAAGCATTAGAATTAAACCTCAGACAAGGAACTAATATGTATTTTAATTTTCTTTCTCACAAATTCAAGATTCTCACCTAAGGTTTTACCCTTAATCTACACACATTTAACAAATTGAGCAACTTAGAGCTAATAAAACCAGTCTTCCTTCTAGTATAAAATTAGTAAGTATCTCATTCTATAGCAATGTTATTTTTATTCTATTAGCTTAGAATTAAAATAAACACTACTTGAGAGAACTCTTTTGAAAGTAGATAAATGGAAGGATGGAGATTTTCCCAGCGGGAAGATGGACTTGCGCTTCCTCTGGCCCCACATACCCTACCTCTGATAGGGAGTGTCTTACATGTGGTTTTAATAATGGTTGGTTGTATTTCACTAAAAGAAAAATAATATTGTAGTAACTTTATTTTGGTCTGCACCTTACAAATCATTCCAGTTTAATTCAATTTGATCGTAATGTCAAAATTTCAAGCAGAACATGATGAAGTGATAGATATATTTAACAGTGATTTTATAAGAACTATAATGTAGAAATCGAAGAATGTCACTACCAATTAAGTGGCAATCACACACACATAAAGTCAGAGATGAAAGAAAATTCAGGTTGACAAAGTTTCATTACAGTCAAGTGAACTTTGACGTACGTTTACCCTTGAACCCTTTATGCATTATGCGTCATGAAAAACTGCCCCATACAGATGGGTGTAGCATTGAGTTGTGAAGTTCTCTACTGGCTAGAATAATGTAAAGCATTTCCTAAACTCCTAAAACTTTGAAAGTGCTTAAAATAGAAATAATTTCCCATAGATACTGGAAGGTCCCTGTAAAGTTTTAAATATCTGAAGTATGTGCCGCATCAATTATTTGAATGTGTTTGAGCTCCAGACCCTTTGGACGGGACCTGCTGTGTCTGGCTCCCCCTTACAAGTGCAGTTCAGTGTAGTGCGTGTGCTCCGTTATAGGTTCACAACTGTGATAGACAGAGTGGCAAAGAGTGTGTGACCCGTCTGACGTTAGCCCCCGTGCAGACGACTTTCATTGCTATTGGAAGCTCCATCGAAGCCAGCCGTGACCAGGTATAATATGCCACTGCCACTTTTCTGTGTTACGGCCCCACCAAGATGGGCGCTCTGCACACATGCAGCCCTGCTTTCCCCAATACGTGATCCACTAGCACCGTTTGCTAGAGTTTGGAAAACTCAAAAATTTTTGTGCTGGGAAACTGATTATTTTAGACTTATAGTTTGCAATGCATTATGATTTTAACTATAGAATTCTCTTACAAAGAAGAAATAATTGCCCTACAAGTTATTTTTATTTTTAATAACTGCACATGGGAAGAATTGTCAGCAAAACAATGTAGATAACACTGAGCCTCACTATAATAGACTCAGTTCTGTTGAAAAGAGTTAATATTATAGAAAATAGAAAATAACCATGTGAACTTTCAGAACCATCAACTACTCTCATAGCTTGGCATAGTATTAAAGTTGA
>NW_011915681.1:0-2081 GCF_000151845.1 Pteropus vampyrus | reverse complement strand
CCAAGGAAGTGAAGGGACTTGCACAGCTTCTAAATGGCAGAGCTGAAGCTCAAACCCAAGCCCTCTGATAGCTTCCATTCAAGCACATTTCCGTCAGATGTGGCAGTGAAAACACATATACAAACACAGAGACACACACACACAGACTCACACACACAGACACGTACAGACACACACGCACGCGCGCGCACACACACACACACACAGACTCACACACACAGACACGTACAGACACACACGCACGCACGCACACACACACACACACATTCCAGAGCGCACACATACAAGTATCTGTCGGTTCCTCCAAACTGGTCATTTTAGTGTCTTGGGAAGCAGTGTTTATTTTAGTTTGCATTTACGTTTCCACTTTTAGAAATATCTTCAGAATTTTACAAACATTTTCTTAGTGGCAGCTTTATCACTTTTTGTGGTGGCTTTGATTTTCAGAAATAACTACAAGTTATGTAGAGATCTCGGCTAAGTGATATTATTGTGTCTGAAAGTATGGTCATGAAAGAAGGCAGCTGTGTGTGTGCGTATGTGTGTGTGTGTGTGTGTGAGAGAGAGAGAGAGAGAGAGAGAGAGAGAGAACACACACCTAAAGTAGCCAATCTTGTGAAAGACAGTTCCAGGATGGAGTTCTACGACTGTGTTACTCCAGCATTGCTTCCCTAGATAAATGTTAATAAGACTCCTCATTTGTATGCATAATTTCTGGGATATTTTAATCAATGTTCTTTTATAGCCAAATTCATTAGATAAACCCAAGAATTAGTGTTGACTATACACATATATATTGAACTTTATGAATCATTTTTTCTAGTAGTATATTATTTATTTCAAGAAACCCCATCTTTAATTGTGGATAAATTAAGTAATGAAAAAAGTGTGAATTTTTATTGACACTTTTTCACAAGTAGAGGAGTACAATATTACATTAAAGAAGGAATAAAATTATTTGGTAAAGTAAGTGATATGATTTTTAAAATAGCTTGTTAGAAGAAAAATGTAAATGCTTACAATAAGTTTCTTATAACATTTTGGCCATTTCTTATACTTATTAACCGTTTAAAATATCCTCAATATCAATTAAATGGCATAATACTTTATTGATGCTAAGTATTTATGTAACTGACAGGAAAAAGCGTATCGATCCACCCAGCAAAAAGAAGAAATCTTTCTGAGGTCTGTTACATAGTTTCTGTAAGTTGTATATTTAATATGGTATCTATAAATTATTGAATACCATAAGCATATTCCCATATATGCCATCAAATTTTATATATATCAATATATTTGGTCATTAGGATACCTAAAGAGACCAGTCGACTTCTAATTTGAATAGGTCAGTTTTCTTGCCTGGTATTTTGGATTATAGCCAACATCCCAGATGAGATACAAGGTAGATTTATTGTTTCAATTGCAAATTTTAAAAAAATCATATAAGTAAAAAACAAATAAGAGTATAAACTCTTCCTTTTATCAATATAATACATTAATTTAGAAATGAGAGCACAGTTTAGATTTTTAATCTGAATGTATGATAAAGGAACTCTGAGATTATAATAAAATGTTCTTATTATATGTGTCCCTGAGGAGTTCTACAGTATCTTGAGATTTGTTTCTCTCCATGTTTTTGGCTCAACACAATTGGAAAAATGTCGTTTTCCTTCTGCATTCATATAAGTCAGTAATTAACAAAATTCAAAATGTTACTTGCTGTTAAAACCTCCCATTAAAATTTAAGATAACATTATTTCTTCATAATTTTTATATTTCTAATTACGATGCAAGTGCATTACAGTTCATTGTCCTAGATCATTTTTAAAAGAGCCATGTTGCAGATTTTTTTTATTACTGATTCCTTGCATTTATTGTCACAGATTTTGAATAGAAGTTGGTACAACTACTGCTACATTTTCGTATTGATCAGAAACATGACAAACTTTGATATTCAGATCAACTGATCACACTGAACTAATTTTATATCTCCTTTTGACATTTGCCGTAGATGGACTTGAATATCGTTCTATTATTCTATCTTTGAGGAAAAGTTAAACTTTATTAAATACGAAGATGAA
>NW_011915680.1:0-1270 GCF_000151845.1 Pteropus vampyrus | reverse complement strand
TCAAAGAATCTGGCATCACATATTTACACCTCCGCGTGACTTTCAGTCCCCTGTTAAAGGAATGGTGGTTTGAAATATCGCGGAGGTATTACCTTACGGTTCTGGGGTCAGCAGTCAGACACATGGTCCCCTGGGCTGCGATCGAGGCGTCGGCCGGGTGGCATCCTTTCTGAGTCTCTCGGGGAGAAGCATGTCCTTGCCTCTTCCAGCTTCTATAAGCTTCCCGCATTCCTTGTCTCATGGCGCCGTCTTCGATATTCAAAGCCGGTGAAGTCTCGTCCCTCTGACCCTTCTTCCATCGTCAGGCCTCGGTCTCTGACCGGAGCTGGGAGGGGTTCTCTAATTTTAAGAACTTATGTGATTAGATTGGACTCATATAGTCATCCAGGCGAATCGTCCCATCCCAGGGTCCTTAATTTAATCCCACTGGCAAAGCCCCTTGTAAAGTGACATTCACAGACACGGGGATTAGGACATGGACGTCTTCGAGAGGTTTACTCTGCCTGCCACAAGACTCGCAGATCTCAAGAGATCCATCCCATACGATGCGGGAAACGTTGAGACTATGAGGGAAATTTTAGCATGACCTGGATATTTAGATGATAGAAAGGATGTACTGTTAATTTTGTTAAGTGTGATAATGGCACTTATCTTTATCTGATATTTGACTGAGAATACTACAGAAAAAACGTGAAAATGCATGAAACAAGATCAGTAGAGTGCTGATCATTCTTGACCTGTGATAGGTATGTAAGAGTTCGGTATACTATTCTTGGTACTTTGGTGAACATTTGGAACTTTTAGTTTAAAAAGTAAGTACATTATATATATATAATGTGTGTGTGTATATATATATGCATGTACATACACACACACACACACACACACACACACACACATATATATATGCATTGTATATATCAGGTGTCAGTAAGAGACTAAGGAGACACCTGGGGTTAAGGTGAAGGTCTCTTCTGGCCCCCTCCCTCCTGCAGGCTGACCACCAGGATGGCCACCCAATGTCCCAAGAAAATCAGGCTCCCGCATGCTTCAGCCATTGAGAGAAGCTGCAAGGCCTTCGAGCCGCCTGCGTTGACCACACAGGACGTTATCTTCATATAAGCAAAGGTTCAGAATTAAACAGAACTGTATGGATTATATTGTTTGATCATCACTCCCTGTTCCCAACCACCCCTTCCCCGTGCAATTCAAGAATACATTAAATTCAGTAAAAATTATGAAATAACGGCACTGTAGTTTTACCAATCAC
>NW_011915679.1:0-3963 GCF_000151845.1 Pteropus vampyrus | reverse complement strand
ATTCGGACATGGTTCATTTGCAGCCAATAAAAGATCACTGACAGAATTCACGTGTGGAAGGGTAGGAATAAATCTGGTGGTTAAAGGGCTAAAGAAGGTTAATTCAAGAAGTTTGAGAATGCAAAAAGGAAAAGCAATACAAGCTATTAAATTGGCAAGTTTTAAGTGTGTGAAAGTATTTTCCAGTTATATTTTAAAATTTCTAATTCCTTATTAATTTTTGTATTCTCTGGTCTTTGGAGCCATCTAATGGCCATTTCAGTAATTGTATTTTGGGTGAACCAATTAAACAATTTTCAAATTCATTTAAAATATAAAGATATTATGTATTATAAAATATAAAAATACATTTAGAAGTGTGCTTTTCTGACTTCCAATTTAAGGTAGCAAAATAAGCACCTGCATTTGCCTTTCTCTTTTCTCAGGATCTCATTTGCTGAACCTTGGTCTACAGTATTATTTTTTAAAAGGCTACATGGTATTCTATTCTACAATTAAAATATTTCACTATTATAAACATCACTAGGATGAACTTTTTGTAGTATATTTTTACACAAATCCCTACTATTTCCTAATGACAGATTTCTAGAGATAAACTAGCTGGGTCAAAAAGATATGCAAAATTCTAAGCAACCCTACCCCTCTTTTTGTTATCTTCCTTTGACTTTTCTTATCTCCCTTGTCTTTTCTTCACCTCCTCCACTTTTTCCCCCTTGATATCAATCTTTAATTTAATTTTTAATGCCGGTTTAATTTTTAATACTATATATACATAATTTTAAAAAATATTATTCCCCCCCCCTTCCCTTCTGGTAACCACTAGTCCATTGTCCACGTCCATGAGTCCCTGTTTGTTTGTCCTGTTCATTTGTTGCTTTTAGGTTTATATGCCATATATATAATATCATGTGATTTTCAACCTTTTCTGTCTAGCTTATTTCGCTTAGTATGATTATTTCAAGGTCCATCCATGTTGTCGCAAATGGCAGTATTTCCTCTCTTCTTATGGCTGAGTAATATTCCATTGTATATATGTACCACAGCTTCTTTACCCAGTCATCTATCGTAGGACACTTCGGTTGCTTCCATGTCCTGGCCACTGTGAATAATGCTGCTATGAACATCGGTGTGCAAATATCTTTTCGAATATGAGTTTTCAAGTCTTTGGGGTAAATACTCAGTAGAGGGATTGCTGGATCATATGGTAGGTCAATTCTTAGTTTTTTGAGGAACCTCCATACCCCTTTCCATAGTGGTTGTACCAATTTGCAGTCCCCCTCCACTTTTTATTTCATCCTCTTACAGTTCTAGTTCTTTGATTTACCTCTCTTAGGTTCCCTTTTTACAGAGAAGACCAGAAGTGTCACTGACTTAAATGATTTTGTCCCAGCTACTCAGATGAAGCTGAAAAAGGCTGTAAAGTTAAACGAGTTGCTGCCCTACTTTCATTGAGTTTACAATGGGAGATTTGAGTGCATTGGACTAGCAGAATAAAAATGTTGTCATGACACAACTGAAAGAGAAAAAAATAGGATTGTAAATATTTCCATCATCGTTTATGTGGAAAGAAAATCCAAATATTAGATTCTGTCTGGACTGGGCCTGTCCTTTACTTATGTGCCAAACATGATAAACCATAAACAAAGCAAATTTTCCTATATAGAGCACCCCAAACAGATACCCATTAAATCTTAGTTGTTTTTTTTTTTCCATGAAGTCTTCCCTGATTAATTGGTTGTCCTTGAATACAACCTGAAATATAACCAACTCATATTAGTCTGCTTAGGCTGCCATAACAAAATACTGTAGGCTGGGCATCTTCAACAACAGAAATTTCTTTTCTCAGTTCTGAAGGCTGGAAGTGTAAGGTCAGGGTGCCAGCACTGTGAGGTTCTAGTGAGACATCTCTTTCTGGCTTGCAGACAACAGCCTTCTCACTGAGTCCTCACATGGCAGAGAAACACAAAGAGAAAGTTTTCTGTTGCCTCCACTTATAAGGCACTAATCCCATCATGGGGCCCCAACCTCATGACCTCATCTAACCCTAATTACCTCTCAAAGGCTCTATTTCTGAATACCATCTCTTTGGGGTTTAGAGCTTCAGCATGAATCTTTTGGGGACACAAACATTTAATTCTAATATGCCCCAACCTACCTTTCTTATGCCAATTTCATATTTAAGTACCTGATGGACAAATAAACATTTTGAGCAATCTCGTGGTGCTGCTCCCTGACAACCAATATTTTTTGTCTTCTCAGTCTATTAACTAGTATATGTGCAATTATCTATTATTTGTATCTAAAATCTCACTATATTTTATTCAAATGATTTAAAAATGAAAAAAGAAAGTGCCGATTCTTGGGATAAGAACCTATAGTCTTTTAAACTTAATATTGAGGACATTAGCACCAAGGCAGAGTGAGAAGACTCCTTTGTTTCTGTCTTTAAATTTACCAAACAGCTATAACTCAACAAAGGATTCTCTGCTCAACACACAAACATACCTGAAAGATCCACACATAACATTTGAATGTAGGGAGATTGGAATGAGTAGGGGAGGCAGGACAGGGGAAGGACAGGGGCGGTGGCCACAGATGCAGTTCAGTGCCCACCATAGCTCCAGTGAGTGTGGTAGCAGTGGAGAAGTGGGTCTACAGCCCTCACACTATGGCCTGGAATTTAAGAGGGGCAGAAGCAGTTTTCCCCTTCCCCACTCCCCATTGCGGCAGACCCTGATAGAGGTAACTGGGAAGCCTTAAACAGCACAGTGCCGCCGACAGCCATAGCTGGTGGAGGGTGGAGCCAGGAGATGGTAAACTTATCTTCACTGCCTCTTGGTAGAGTCTGGTAAAGAAAGCTGAGAAGCTCCAAACAACACAGGGATGTGGTCAGCCATTGCTGGCAGCAGGGCAGAGCTGCGAGATCATGAAATTATCTTCCTTGCCAAACACGTCTGACAGAGCCAGGTACAGAAAGATCAGATTCCTTAAACAGCTATGGCTGGCAGGGGGTGGAATCACAAAGTTATGAAGACCCGCCCCTCCATCTGTTATGGAAGAGCCCCGAGGAGCAGTGGGGATACCTCCAAAAACACAATGGGGCCAGTGACCATTAGTAAATGGAGGTAGGGCTGGGAACTGACAAAACTGGTGTCCCACCACTTACCACAGGGGTGGTGCCTCAAAACTGAATCAAGCTGGTCACAGAAGGGACACCTACCATCCCAGTCAGTACATGGAATTTTCCTTAACTGAAGCAATGGCACTCTGTCATGACCTCAGAGGCGTAAACAGTTCAGGTAAGAGAATACAAAAACTTGCCCTATAATACCATCTATAGGAAAACAAAACAAAAAAGTACCCTACCTATCAATCTGCTGAATTGTTGAGTACAAAACAGTATCTAAACAAGAAAAGAGTTCACTACCTCAAATGCACAGGCAGAGAAACAGTCCATCAAAAACCATAAACAATCAAGGTAATGAGAACACAGAAAGTCTCTAGAAACTAAACTCAAAGTCGTAGAAGGCTGTGACTTAAAGGACAGAGAAAATGATTGCAGTTATAAAGAAGCTCAACAGGATACAAGAGTACTCAGAAAGGCAGTTCAATGAGCTCAGGAATAAAGTCAATGAACAAAAGGAATATTTTATCAAAGAGATCGAAATTTGACAAAAGCGCCAAACAGATATTCTGGAGCTGAAGAACTCAATGAATGAGATGAAGAATGCATTAGTAAGCACTGGAAACAGAGCAGACCAGATGGAAGAGAAAATTAGCAACCTTAAAGACAGAAACCTAGCAATAACCCATGGAGGAAAAAGAGAGAGATTTGAGACAAAACAAACAGACAAACAAACAAAAAACACCTCTACAAAAACTATCTGACTCCATTAGAACATGTGAATAATGAACATATCAGAGAAGAGAGGGAGATGGGAACAGAGAGCCTACTGAAGAAAT
>NW_011915678.1:0-1211 GCF_000151845.1 Pteropus vampyrus | reverse complement strand
TTTTTTTTTTTCTTTTTTAAAATTAAATAAATAAATTTTTTATGGTGACACTGGTCACTGAAATTTCACTAAGTTTAAGCTTTACACTCTCACAGTAAGGCATATATGTGCGTGTGTGTGTGTGTGTGTGTGTATGTGTGTGTGTGTGTGTGTGTGTGTGTGTGTGTGTGTGTGTGTATATATATATATATATATATATATATATATATATATATATACACACACTGTGTGTTCACCTCCCATAGTTAGATTTCTTTCTGTCACCACATATTTGACCCCCTTTACCCCGTCTACCTTCCCCTTCAAATGTTTTCTAAGTGTGTTATATCATGTATAAAAGTAGGGAAAAAAGCAAAGCAAAACAAAACGGGTAATTTAAAGAAATACAAGTAGCTTGGACTATTCAAATCTTAGAGTGCATCAGTGGAAGAACTAATTAAAAGGGTCAGTGGAGGCCTCAGGGACACCACTTGCCTTTGCCTTTAGTTTATATAAATGGTTCCTCTTAAAGCACAATTATTGTACCCATTGTACTGTGGCAGAGTTTGGACAGTATTCTGGTACTACTGGAATGAATACAGTGTAAAAACTGGTCATTTACTATAATGATTCTAGGATTTTAGGGAATACAAGCCACGTTAAAAAAAAAAAAAAAAAAGTATGCCCGTAGGCCATCCCTGGATGTCTACTGTAGGGGAGGTAGAACTTACCATCCTAGGTTTTCAGCTGGGACTCATTAACAAAAAGATTAACAAGAGAAAAATGGTTCATTAATAGGTACAGTGCACACCATGTCAGAGAAAACTAAACCAAAAGTAATTCAAAATGGTGGCTTAGATTTTAAGTGTACATAGAAAACAATAAATTTCTAGGGAAATGACAAGACAAAGGAAAGCAGTTTTAGGCTTCCAAGGGCAGCAAAATGGAAAAGTAAATATGAAGGAGGAAACTAATGGAGTAAGGTTTCTTTGTAGATTCCTCTGGTGCCATCTCTGGGCTGAGTCTCTCTAGCATAAGAAAAATCTGTATAATCAACCTGAGTCTGTCTCTAGCATAAGAAAAATCTGTATAATCAACCTAAACTTTCATGATGTAATATGTCAATTGTGTCTCAAAGATGAAAAAAAATAATATATACTATATCCTGCCTTTATGATGTATTCTCATCTCCTTCACCATCAAGCCATATCTCCTCCGCTTCTGGCTTTGGG
>NW_011915677.1:0-1694 GCF_000151845.1 Pteropus vampyrus | reverse complement strand
AGCAAAGAGAATATTATCTTTTAGCTCCACTGTACTCGACGTCCAGAAGGGTGACGTATTATATTTGTCAATACCTCCCTTGCTTTTGGAACCTCACAAGGGTCGAATAGAAGCCTGCAAACGTGAGTGGCATTGTTCTGGGAAACATTTTAGTCATGTAATAGGATGGCAAAACTAGATGAAGATTAATGAATGAGTAGAGCTCTATTAATGTGTCAATATCTTTAGCTTTGTATTTTTTTATGTTACATCTACTACAAAAGATATCATTTGAGGAGAAGTTTCTGGGCACTGCTCCCTAATAGGCCATTGGATTCTGTAGTAAACAACTCTCAGGTGACTGGTCAGTGTGTAAGTATAAACCTGGATAATCAAATGTTTAGAGAGCATGCCTTATATGCCATAATGTTCTGTGCACAAATGCAATATCACTCTTGTTTTTGTGAATGGAAAGCTATTAAACAGACTAAGAAAAAACAATGGATCCTGATGAGATTAGAGCAGTAGACACCACATGGTAGGTCCGAATTCCTCTGGGGACAGCCCATTTTGAGATGAGGAAGGCTATGGGAGACCTTGTGGCATACTCAAACTAAGTTACATCTAGCTGTGACTACCACTCATCTAACCCTAGAATGGAAGACCCAACATTTTCTAACTGTGCTCAGGTCATTAGTACACAATGGCAACAACATGTGTAGTGGATTAAACAATGCTGTGTCACAAGAAGGAAAAGAACTTTAGGGAAGATAGGTTCTGGTCCAGGCATCTTTGAGCAAGCTGAATTCACTTTTATTTATTTATTTTTTAAGGATTAAATGGATTCACTTTTAATGAGTAATGGAATTAGAAGAAAAAAGCCAGTTAACTAGAATGAGCAGATTAGAGAAATCTCTTTTCAGGAGGAAGGCAAAGAATGGGAGTCAGCCTAAAAAGGTGATGGAGCTTTAGTGAAGTAGGTCAGGCAGACTCAACGATAATGCTGGATAATGCTGGGAGCCAGTGTTAGCAAAAGGCTTGTACCTTGACCCAATAGAGGCTCTTGACTGTTTTAATACAGGTGGAGTTCCAAGGAGCCATGGAACAATGGCCTTCCATTCCAGCTGCTAAGGCACAAGGGCATACCAATGGGACTCTTACAGCTCTCCAAACCTGTAGAAGTTCTCTGGGGTAATTTACATTGATACACTATGTCTGCCCTCACCCCTAGGATAGATCGAAATAGACATATCCTATAATACAGATAGCAGGGATAGTAACTATCCTGAATATCACTCCTGTCCACCCTGCAGGAGGAAGATGGGCCCTGCTATATAAAAAGCACACGATGGAAAATGGTCTTAGGACAAATCTTTGAACTGAGACAGATTGAATGACTTTTCTCAACTGATTTGGATCCTGGAAATAATCAAATCATGGTCAATGTAATCAATGTAATCACATGTCCATAGTAATATTTGGTATATGGGCAAGGGTTGAGTGTGTTAGAAGGCATAGAAAACACTTCTTTAATTTTAACTGATTTTGTTCTGAAATAAAACAAAATTGTACCATGACTACACTGTGATATGATGTAACATTGACATTATTGGTAAGATTATACTACCTTATGTAAATAAGTCTTATGATTACACTGGCTATTATAATCAAATATATTCAGAGACTGAGTTAAAGCTTCCTCAGGATGTAGTACC
>NW_011915676.1:0-3070 GCF_000151845.1 Pteropus vampyrus | reverse complement strand
ACACATTAGGCTCCCAGTCAGATTGTCGCGTGTCCGCGTCCAAGGTACAGGTCCGTCTGCCTATGCATCAGCCTTAGTCCCAATTGTCAGATGGAGGCTCGGAAGATTGGAGTTTTTCTGCCTTATGAGCAGTCAGACTGGGAAGGGTTTTCTGCTAATTGACCTTAAGATGGAATATTGAGGCACAGGACCCCAATCCAAGTCACAGGGAGAGTCCAGCAGAACTGCAGCTAGAATCTGTAACTTTTACTTCCAATCCCAGACACGGAGCACCAGGTCTGAGAAAGGGAAAAAGGTCCCCGTGGCCTGGGTTGAGGAGTCAAGATCTGCATTTTCTGGAGGTGAGGCCAGACTTAGCCAGTGCCTGGAAAGAAGCAAGGCTTTTCCAAGGCACCCCCAGGCCTCTGTTAGATGAGACCACAGGGAAGCGGGAGACAGGGGGGACATTGAGGCCAAAACTGCTTTTTCTGTGGCCTGGGCTTAGCTGAAGAGGCCAATTACCACGAGCCTCTGCTCCCCAGGGCCTCATCCCTAGGAGCAGTTCTCATCACCTCCAAGCCCAATCGGATCCCCTTTTATCAAAAGCCCCCCTGGCACCAGCCTGTCTGAGCCTCCCCCACCTCTGACGCCCAGGACATTTGTTTTGGTATCTGTGGTGACTGTGGTCAGAGCATAATTGGGGTTGAAACACCCACTTGGACCCCCCGAAGGATAAACAAGCTGGGCTGGGGCAGTCCTGGAACCAGTGTGAAGACAGACATGAAGACAGCGAGTCCGGGGAAGCCAGGCAAGCTGGTTGTGGAGGAGCTGGTGGGGAAGGGAGGGGGACCAGGTGGAAAGAGACGGGGGAGGCCAATGGTATGCCCTCTTCCAGAACAGCTGCTGCTGGGAACTCAGCACCCTGATGCCAACTATGAAGCCTTTCCATCCACCCACCCTGGTCTGCGGCTGCCCTCAGGAAGCTTCGGGTCTAATAGGAGATTCCCCTGGCTCTGAGGAAGTCCCTTCTAAAGTGCAGACTTCAGGAAGCTTATTAACAGTTCCATTCCCTGGACCCCATCTCTATAGCCTGCAGCTCAGTAGGCCTTTAGGCCCAGGTATCACACTTGGTTGGTGGTAAGGTCTTGACCTTGCCTTCAAGGAGCCTGAGAGCAGGAAATAGGGCTCTGCCTGGGGCTGGGAGTTCCCATCAGGTCACACAGGTTGTGGAGCCAGGAGGGACACTCCAGGATCTCCGCTAATTAATACATGCAGAGAGCTGTGGGGAGGGATTTATGATAAGGACACCTAGGCAGGAACTGCCAAGGAGTTGTTTTCCTAGGACTCCAAATGAGGCAGCTGAGACTAAAGGAGGCTTGGCTATCCTTCAGAGGCTGGTTCTGCCAGCTCAACCCTCAGGACTCACGGCATTTAAAGGGCCAGAGCCTTGCATCTAAGGTGGAAGCAGCTTGTTGGCTAGGTGGCAACTCAATGCCATGCAGTGTCATGTCCAGCCCCAGTAGATGGCATAAGACCATAGTCTCAAGGTGTATTTGGGGAATGAGGGGCTTGGAGAAGGGTCTGGCTGGGGATATCTGACAAGGCAGGTGTTGAAGCTACAGGTTTCCTGAATCTTAGGACCCATTTGTGTCTCTGGGCAGCTTTATATGGAGGAGGGAGGAAAACGTGTCCACTGAGGAGATAGAGGTCCTTGAGTAGAACGGGTTCAAGCAACTCACAGGCCTGCGTGTTTGAATGATCAGACTGCAGGATCAGTGAGTGCTTCAGATGCTGAGAGTTGGGCTTTGCTGGACCCCCACTGACCATATTATGCCAATAACTCCTGCCTTGGCTGTTTCTGAGGGTCTCTCAGGGAAGTGGAGGACTTGTGCCTGGGAAGGAGAGCCTTGACAGGCTGGCTGCATTTCAGGGGAGTTGGGCCAGTGAAGTTGGGACTGATTGCATCCTCCCCTGCCAGGGTCCCACTTCCCATACATACTTTCTGGGACCCCAGCTCTCCTCCTGAGATGATCCCGTTTGAGGATGGCACCATGTGTGGTGTGATGTGCGAGACGCGTCCTGTGTTTTGGCCCCACTGAGGCTAAGGGCCCTTTCCTCAGCGAGACTCCCCACTTCCACTTAGTCTCTATCATTCTCCTTTCCAGAGGCATTCCCTCACCTGAATGCAGTCTCCCGCCTCCTGGAGCTACCGTGCTGGGTTTTAGGTCTGCCATCTGGTGGACATTGCCATAACTACTGCCGCCAACTTCTGAGGCCGTGTCCTTATCAGAGGCGTGGCCAGAGAAAGCAGTGCAGACCCCAGGGTAGGCAGGTCTCTGATTCCCGTGGACACACCTACATCCTGCTTCCTGGGACTCGGAACTCCCTGGGACTCAGAACTCCCTGGAGCTTGGCTTGACTGGTGGCCCAAGCTCTCAGGAATTGGGCAAGAACCTTCAGGTAAAGGCTCCCTTTGCTCTACCCCTATCACTAGTCTTAGGAAGCCCAAGGGCCACTCAACAGCCCCTATTCTGTCCCATTTCTTTTGTCCGGCCTGGAGGGGCATCCAAGGCCATAGTCCTGTTTCATGGAGCTGAAAAGTTCCTGCATGTGTTCCTGGGTGGAAGAGATGCTCATGAATGAGGGCCCTCTCCCTACCACCCCCTCCATCCCCTTGCCTGGGGTTCCATACCTGGACCAACTAGTGAACACCCACAATCCAGCAGGGATCCAGAGGTCTGAGGATCCACCTCGGAGATGGAAGGATGGAATCCCTCATTACGGGGTTCTTCCATGCACACACAATGGTGAATAATTTATGTACAAGGCAGAGAAGACAATAAATCAGCAGCAATGATTAACATGAGCTGTTTTATGTGTGAGAAAGATCTATGGCAGGAGGCTGCCAGGTTGCTGGTGATTAATGCTGCTGTTTGTACTGCCTTCTGGGCCTTTATATTCAATTATGGGCCTGTAGTATGTGGGGGGTCCTGGGGATGGCATAGGGGGGACAGGGAGCCCAAGAAAGGAATGGTTGATGCCTAGGATCAAGGTTGAGGTGACAACAGGTGGAAGGTTAGCCCTGTGGTGA
>NW_011915675.1:0-1654 GCF_000151845.1 Pteropus vampyrus | reverse complement strand
TAGGTTATTTTACTTTAATACCAAATAGGTTGTAAGAACAACCCATTGTAAGGATTAAAGGAATTATATACAATAATTTAATTTAAAATGAACATATTACTTACCAATTAAAATTATCTACTTAGTTCTTAAAAATCTGACTTTTGCTCCAATTACTCTAATGAAACCCTTCTCTTAGAGATAATACCGATGCACAAAGTTGTGTGAAGATCATGAAAATGTATTAAAATATTTTGGAAGCTATAAATGTCAGTAACAGCTTAGCTCTTACAACCAGATCCAAAGAGTTTTCCTTCACCTTTATTCTCTTATAGTTTTACAGATATACATTTTATCTTTTTTTTTAATCCATCACCGTTGTTGACTTCCATGGTCACCAGACACCAGAACTCTTGGCTACTACTTCTCTATTGTTAATTTAATTTAAATTCTAGAGCAGGGGTCGCCTAACAGACACTGGTCTGTGGACCGTTAGAAAAAGGGCTGCACAGCAGGAGGTGAGCAGTGGGTGAGAGAGCAAAGCTTCATCTGTATTTGCAGCTGCTCCCCAGCACTAGCATCACCGCCTCAGCTCCACCGCAGATCAAGCATTAGATTCTCTTTTGGTCCCTGGGCCCAGAAGGGTTGGAAACTGCTATTCTAGAGTATTTTCTCAAGCAAATGTGAGCGTGTCCTTGTGCAAATGGTACTCTTGTTTTTGTTCTTTAAAGTAACACTTCACGTTTACTGGATACAATCAATTGACATATTCAACAGTTTTTGTCTGTCATATGTTGTCGCTAACCTCAATTACAGACTTTACTACTTGCATGTTTGGAATTGAGAACTGTTGTGTCAACTTATCTAGTAATTTGTAAGTTTTAAATTTATTGGTATTGTTCAACATTCTCTTCCAAGATGGTTATAGGCTAGATATAAATCATTATCCATATATTCCTTCTGGATACATTACTAGCTATTGAAGCACAAGGTTAAAAAAAAAAAAAGGGTACAAAAACTTTTAAGGCCCTTGATTCATATTTCCAAATTGCTCTTAAAAGGGCTGTGCCCCTTTGCAAATGTAGTACATGATAGTATCTTTCTCATAGTATTCTCAATAACATTTAATATCATCTATTTTCTGAAGTGGCAAGAGTTAAAATATTTGTTTTAGCAATCACATAATTGGAATTCATGAAGGTTAATTATTGTTCAGTGAATAAATTAGTAGAATATTTAGGACAAAACAAAGAACTCAGGGCTAAATTACAATACAATACAGCACAGTTCAAGCTTTTGATTCGTACTGAGTTCTAATCTCTTCCCTACCACTCACTGACATGTTACCCGGATCTCTTCCTCAGTAACACTGGCATAGTGGTAACCATTTATACATTACTTTAAAAAATGAATAAGTAACATGTGTAGCATTTATCAAGTGCTTGACTAATGAGGGCTCATCATTTTCTAAAAATGGATATTTATTTTCTCTAAAGATATTAATTTGAAAGAATTTTAATCTAAACATCACAATTAGAATTTCTAAATATAGAAAATTATGTATTGCAACTTGGCATATACCCAATGATAACAACAGAAAATAAGTAAGTTGCTCTTCAAATAAATGAGTACTTTCTAGAAAATATCGTCTATCCTAGAGCTTTGGCTAAATATC
>NW_011915674.1:0-1177 GCF_000151845.1 Pteropus vampyrus | reverse complement strand
GGGCAGCATGCTAGCCAGCAAAGACTTTTTCTCCAAGCACAGAATGCCAGTCCAGAAAGCTAGTGGCAAATATTTAAGGGTGAGATTACCAGTTCTGCAGGTACCCTTTCCCAGACTTAGTCCTAGCAGCTGTCCTCCTCTGAAGGCACTGGCCAGGCCCAGTGTCTATACGTAAACCCTTTGCAGGGCTGCTAGGATTCCAATTGTGGGGTTAGCCAAATGAACAGCCTTGCTGTTTTTAGGTGATACAAGGTTGACCACTCAGCTGGTTTCCTCTTTTACCAAGTACAGGAATGATCCTTGGGAAAGGCCTGAAGCCTGGGCTTACTGAGAAACACTTTTTACAGATATTGGCCTTTCCTTCATCGCATAGTCATCTGCTCAGTGATGTTTATAGGGTTGTTTTGCACCACTTGCTTCTACTTGGAGCAGAGGCAGACACGTGGCCAGAGTTACCAGAGGAGCCTAAATAGTCAGTAGAGAAGGGAGGCCGGGAGAGTAGTAAAACAAGCAAAATAATAATAATAATAATAATAATAATAATAATAAAAACAAATAATACAAACAAAAACAACTTGAGAATAAAAGAAAAGAATCCTCTTGCTATGTGGGTGGTATCATCCACCACAGCCAAAACAGGTTACAGAATTTGTGAGGTCCAGTGCAAAATGAAAATGCAGACTGCTTGTTAAAAAATTATTAAGAATTTCAAGATGGTGACAGGAGATCACTAAACCAAGGGTGGGGCACTTCAGCCCAGGGGCCTATTTAACTACCAGCCTGTACATCCAGTGAAGCCATCCTTCACCACACCTGTACATTCCCACAGGGAACTTCGGTGACCTGGGAAACCATATCCTACTTGTTTGTGTGGCATCTCTTGTTTTGTGTACACAACATCTCCACGCATTTTTCTATCCTTCACCATTAAAAGAGCTCAAAGATATTGATCTGCCTACATTGATCACATTCCCATCTCATGTAACACACTAAGGGAGCTGGAAAATGAGTAATCACATTCATACTGTCAGGGAACTGCCGTTATCAAGTTTTATAAGGGTATTGGAAGACATAAAAGACAGACAACTTCCCAGAACTTGGCAACACACTGTGTCAAGTAAGAGAAAGGTTCTTTTAGGAAACATTCCACAGAATCATGGCTCCTAGTGCAAGGTGA
>NW_011915673.1:0-1489 GCF_000151845.1 Pteropus vampyrus | reverse complement strand
CCTTTATAATTCCGCTCCACAAGAGGTACGGGACGAACAGGAAAGGGGGTCCCGGGGAGGGGGCGACCCGACGAGGGGGAGGGAAAAACAAAGAAAATGCCCACTTTCTCCGGCAAACTCGGAAGACGCTTCAACCCCTTCCGACCGCGGACTGCTGCAAAAGCCCCTCGCCCTCGCCCGCGGTCGCGGTCGCCCTGCACTGAGACAGCGCGGAGCGACGGTCGCTTTCCCCTCGCCACCCTCGGCGCCGCCGCCGCCGACGAGCCCCGAGCTCAGTGTCGCTCAAACCTCCCCTCCCGGCCCCGCCGGCCCCGCTCAGACCTCCCCCCACGCCCCGCGGACCCTTTCAAACCCCCTGGGCTCGCGGCGGCTGCTCCGGGAGGAAACGCTGGCCGCGGCTGGGGCCGGGGCGACGAGGCTCCGAGCGGGGCGGCGGCGGGGCGCCCGGTACGCTGAGCCCAGCAACGAGGCGCGGGCAGGCGCGCAGGGACGCCGGGTCCTCGCGGAGCACGGCCGGGGCGCGGCGGCGGCGGTGGCAGCGGGAGCCCAGGGACCGCTCCATCACTGGCAGCCATGGAGCCCGAGCATTTTCCTCCCTCGGGGCAGGCGCCCGGCCCGGCACTCGTCCTCGGGGAGGAAGGGGCCGGCGCCGAGCCTCCCCGGAGGGCGGCGGGACGTGCGCTGGCGCGGAGGGTGCGAGCCGCGCGGGCCTCTCCCTCCGCAGCCGGCTCGTCCTCACCGCGCTGCTCCCGCGGCCGGGCGGGAGGGGGCCGCAGGCGGCGGCGGCGGCGGCGGCAGCGGCGGCGGTGGCAGCGGCTCCTTTCTCAGCGGCGGCGGCGGCCGGACGGGCTGGTGCAGCGACTGCAGCCGACGCCGTTCAAAGGAACGAGAGGTGGGGTTGGTCGGTGTCGGCAAACGGGGCGGGTGAGTGGGTGGGTGCCGAGGGAGGGGGCTGAGGTGGTTGTTACTAGTGCTCTCCTCCGGCTCCACCGTATCCCCCAGTCTCTCGCGGCATCGGGAGAGGAGGGACCAGCGCCCGAGCGCAGGAGGAGGAGGGGCGACGGCCGCGACAGGGCGGCGGGGGGAGGGGCCGGCCGCGGAGACGGAGGAAGATGGCGTCTGCGCATGCGCCGCGGCGCCGCAGCCCGAGCGCCGGGTCCGGCGGAGGAGGCGGCGACGGCTGTTCGGGCCGTGCCGAGCGCCGGCTCTCCCGACGGAAACGGCCGAAGGCTGTCGGAGGCGCGGACGCCGGGGGGTGGGGGTGGGGAGCTGCGGCCGCGGGAGCGAATCCGGGTCGGCCCGATGGGGGTGGGGCGGGCGGGGGGCGCGCGCGCGCGGCTTAGGCGTGTCCGCTCTCTCCCCGCACGCGGGCACGCGGCCGATCAGCGGGCGCGGCGGGGCGGCTGCCGGGGCCCCGGCCGCGGTGCGCGCGCCCCGGCCTGAGACCCACCGCCTGCAAAGCGTGTAACGGGGCTTTTTTCCGCCAAGA
>NW_011915672.1:0-1343 GCF_000151845.1 Pteropus vampyrus | reverse complement strand
CCACGACACGAGCCGCCAGGCTCATCACGTGTGGCCTCGCAGCATTGGGAGAGGCGTCGCCTCTCAGCTCTCCCTGACTGCATTCTGGGTTTCTCTGACTCTGTAAAAAAAAAAAAACCAACACAAAAAATAAAAATAAAAAATGAAAATTCTATCTTCCCAAACTCAGAAGATATTCTCCATTTGGACTTTCCCAGGACCTTAAATTCAAGCTGTAGAAATTCTTTACTACATGCCACTTTTTTCATCGACCTTTCGAAATGGGGAATCGACCCTCAAGGGTAACTGCACTTTGTTACATGAAGTGTAAAGTCTTTAGTTAGCTGTCAGACGAAACAAATTTTTGCTTTGCTTTATATATGCATATATAATATCTACATAATAACTCTTATATATAATATACATTATATATAATACATAATAGGTATGTATTTTATACATATATACAAACACACACACACACACAACGGCCTATGTTTTCTAAGAAAAGGAAGACTTGAAATGCACTGAGTGGGGATCATGCACGTTTAAAAATGTCTGTTAAGATTCTGTGTGTTGTACACTGAAGTTAATTGAGTTTGCAGAAAAAGAAAAGGAAATGAACACACGTGCGCTTTTATAGAGCAACCGATCTATCAGCATAAAGTGGTCATCAAGCACTTGCCATATGCTCAGAACCAGCCCACGTGAACCCAGCACAGGGCAGGCTGTCTCCAGCTTGACGCAGATGTGTGCCTATGTTTGCTGGTAGGTTTTTGTTTTTTTTCCTTAAACTCAGACAAATTTCTTATAGGCATACATCTTCATTTCCTAAAAGTTTAATAGCCTTTGGTGGGTTAGCCGAGGGTATAACCAGCCTATTGTTGATACGGGAAGTGTTACCCCCGTTTCGGTTTATAGCTCAGTCACAAGGACTCACCATCCCGTCATTTCCCCAGCCACAGAGAGCCAAGGACTGAGGTGGGAGGGCAGGCTCACCACCATGGCTTCTGGGTCATCTTCCATTACCTCCTCGTTCAGCTTCTCGCTCCTCAGCCACGTGACCCATTCTTAGGAGAGAGCTGGCCACCTTTCAGTGTGGGCCCTCACGTGACCTCTGGCTTGGGACTCCCCCTCTCCCTATTTAGACTGTGTTGGGGGCATTCGGCATGCCTGTCTAGGACTCTTGGATTCATGTCTTCTCCACTGGCCCTTGCGGTGCAAGAGCTCCACAGGCTGGTCACGATCAGGACAGAGGTGATGGCAGGCCATTAGAACAGAAGAAAATCTCAGCTGGCTCAGTGGTCTGGGACATGGGCAGTGTTCCCAGGGCCCCTTGAGATAAGGCAGGCGAGGTCGGGGAG
>NW_011915671.1:0-2561 GCF_000151845.1 Pteropus vampyrus | reverse complement strand
CATCTCCAGCTCAGTAGAGAACTTAAAAGAAGCTCATTTTAAAAGTTTCCTTTCGTGTAAGGATTCTAGAGAGACGGTTTTAGAGTATTTCATTCTTTAAGATGCTACAGTTACAAATTCATTGAATTTTAACTTGTATTATATTTATAGCTATTAACTGTCTCCTACCTCATTAATTCTATTAGTTAAAATATTTATTTTGAATAAAGACAAAAATAATTGAATTATCATTCTTTGAGGTTATCAAGTAGATATCGTAGCTTTATTTAGAAGGCTATAAATTGGATACAAGCTTAAATGTTTGATAAACTCTGATTGGATAAGTATACTGTGGTGCATAAATATTCACTGATAATGGTATAGAAAAGCATTTAATGACTTGAGAAAGATTCATTGTATATTATTAGGAGAAAATCGTTTCCCAAACAATGTGTACAGTATGAGTCTAGTTTGTTAAGAAAAAAATATGAAACATGGTGTGGGTGGGGAAAAAAACGAAAGTGTGCATACCAAAATGTTAACCTCTGGATAATGGGATTTGAGGTAAAGTTTATTCTCCTTTTTTTATTTTTCTATACTAAAAAATATTTCAGCAATAATTTCATATTTCTTTTGGTTTGAGAAAATATTATTAAAAATTATGGGCTAAAAATGCTTATTGCTCTTGGTATATATGATACCTCTAACTTATAACCTTAAAACTAAGATTTGTTTTTCTAATTTTGGCAGCATAGAATAATTGAAATTATTGGTAGTACCTTTAGGTTTTCAAATGTTGAATTAATATATCCGGGAGATAGGCAATAGATTTTTAATGTTCAAGCATGCATATTTTGGCTGATTATATCAGTTAACATTTTTCTTAAGAATTGTTTTTTTCCTAATTAATATTTATTTTTTCTTGATTTTTAACTACAGTAGTAAGATCAATCTTGAATTAAATATCCTTAGTAACTAAGGGTTTGTGCAAATACCATCCTGAACTACCATTATCAATAGCTACCTTTACTGATACCTACTATGTGCTAAATTTTACATGTCTTATCCCAGTTTGTATTCAGATCATCTGGTGAGGTAAGAAATGATGTATTCCCATTTTAGAGACGAGGAAATAGAGACACAAATGGTTCCGTAACTTGTCTGAGATGTGTCAGCTGGTAAATAGTGGAGCTGGGCTTTGAAACCAAGCAGTATGTACTCTGAAAATAATGTTGTATTACTTCTAATTAAGGATTAAACACACACACACACACACACACACGTTTTACATTAAAGCATACCGATATAATTATATCCTTTCCTCAGTTACGCAGACAGGATATAGAACATTTCAGCTCTAGGCTGTCATGGGAATATCAGTTAGACTGCATTGGTGAATAACGGGAGTGCAATTCAAGTGTTTCAGTGTATGGAGCTGGGCATAATTCAAGTGTTATTACCTGTGTCTACTTATGATTATCAGTACTAACATCACAGCTGTCAATTGCTGAGCTATTCCTCGTGCCGAGCACTGTGCCTCACATGCATCACCTTGGGTGATGCCCAGAACAGTAATAGGTAGGTCCTCATGTTATCATGCTGTTTTCTTCATGCAGAAACTAAAGCTTCGAGAGACTCATTAACTTGCCCAAGATTGTAGAGCCGTAGTACTGGGAACTCGAACCTAGTTTTTTCTGACTCTAAGGCTGGCTTTTAAGCACTACACAATGCTAACTTGTTTCTCAAAGGCTCCTGTATAGTTGGATTACACTTGCCTTATCTTTATCAGAAATATTCTTGTATATTAAGCCTGAATGAGTAATGAGAAAAAATAATAATGTTTTGATAAGTTCAGCAGAAGGCCAAAGACCTTTAACACCAATCACCTTTACATCTGTAACCCACAGCTGGGGCGATCAGTTTAGCACTGAACGTCCTGCACCCCAGGACACCCTTCAGTCCTGGGCAAGCCAGACACGGGCCAGTTTTAGAAGTGAACGTTTAAGGTTTAAACACCATGTCCCCAGTTCCAGCCAAGCTAAGCGTTCATGTAAATATATTCTGTAATAATATAATAATAGTAATAATAACAATAATAATAATAATAATAATAATAATAATAATAATAATAAAATCTTAAAAGAAACAGAGGGGGAGAGGGGAGGGTAAAGAGAAGAACAATGTTATACCCAATGTGTTTTATTGAAAAAGGAAAATAAATAGTGTAGCTATAGAGTTTGCCTTGTATTTGCAGAGAGGGACAAGCCTTGTGTTTTACAGGAGGGCTTGCTGACCTGGTCTTCCCACAATGGGTCCAAGATCTTAACAGCAATCCTTGTCTCAGACAGAAATTCATAAGATTTGAAAGAGTACATTGCCACATAACAGAAAGATCACCTGAGAGTGACCTGACCCGGACCCTGGAACTCCAGTCATGTGGCGGGGACTGCAGAGGACGAGGCATGCTCCCCGTCACCTTCTCAGTCTCTGCTGTGTCCTGGGCTCCATCCCCTCTGGCCTGTAAAGATGCAGCTCACTCCAGTCTCCCCCCTCTCTCCTGCATCGTCATTCTCTGCTTCTCT
>NW_011915670.1:0-3131 GCF_000151845.1 Pteropus vampyrus | reverse complement strand
AGTATAATGTGTGCTGTGTTTACTGACAAAATCAAGACTATTATTTCTGATATCGATGACTAGATGCCTATTCAATTAAAGATACAGTTGGGTTTTATTTTACCTCTGCATTTGTTTACTCAGCAAACATATGTTGAGCACCTACTATGTGCCAAGGACTGTTCTAGATGCTAGGGATTCAGAGGTGAACAAGAGCTTACATTTTAGTGGGGGGAGACAAGTGTTATACAAGCAAACAGAAGTACTTCAGATCATTTCAGAGAATAAGTTCCAGGAGGACACAAAATAGTCAAATGTCATAGGCAGTGGCTGAGAATGGGGAGCAGTATTAGACAGGGTGGTCAGGGAGGACCTCTCTGAGGAGGTGACTTATGAGCAGAAACCTGAGTGACGACAAGTTACTATATGAAGAGCAAAGTAGTACACTGTTGATTCATTAACCAATCATGAAATAAACAAAATCCTAGTTTTTTTTAACATGAAAAATTAAGCTTGATCTTCCTATTCTTTCCTCAACAAGAGATTTACATGTTGTATTTATATAATAACCACATTTTCTAGTTTCTCTATCTGATATTTTGACATCTTGAGGCCTTGCTGACTCTGGAGGGGCAGCCCCCCTTGGGACTAGCCAATTTCTAGAGATAGTAAACTGGCCTGCAAGCATGCCTTTCAAATGCAGGCCAACCTATCTGGAGCTCACACTCCCAGCCGCCTCCTCTGCTGGGCTCTTATACTTGAGAACAATAGTCCCCTGCCCCAATCACCCCAGGGACAGGTACCAGACAATTAAGAGCCGTTTCTGCATCCCAGGGCCTGCCGGATTCGAACCAGCCCACCCAGCCTGCCTTGCCTTTCCCCACGATGAAGGGTCTTGTCCACATTGTTCTCTGGCTTTTTCTGTCTTCTGACTGACCCTAGTGCTTCCCTGTGTGGCCCTGGACAGTGTGCCCTCCTCCCATTTCTAGGTGACTTCTCATATAATGAAACCTTTTGCCTTTATGACAGTCATTTCCATTTCTGTGTGTCTCATTGTACCTAATTAAAACAAGTCCTAGGTACATTTTTAAACAGTTTACATTTATCTTCATCACGTTTCATTCTGTTAGCTTTGGCCCCATGTTCCAAGCTGTCACCGTCATTTGAAACTCTTGGGTTGTGTCAATCACAGTCCACATCCCTCCCACCTTTGTGTCATCTGCAGAGTTGCTAAACGTCGCCTGAATGTCCACGGTTTTGTCATCTAACATCACATCACTAGGAGTAAACTTAGAAACTCCCTAAGTTGATGCCCTAACATTATATAACCCAGGTGTAGGATCAACTTATTTTAACTTCTCTAGTCTTCTTATCTCCCATTTCTCATCTTATAACATGAAAGATAATGTTAATTTCCTGGTGAAATTAAGAACACTGGCCCATAGCATCACCTTACTCTATCAACCTAGAGTCACTTCAAAAGAAGTAAACGTGATGAATTTTGTATGACATGCTTTGTTGATCCACATGGTCTTCCAATAATCATGTAATTTTTTAAATGTGTGTGAGAAATTCTTGCTAAACATATTAGTCTCCATGCTCTGGAATTTCACCTTCTCTTCTTTTTGAAAAAACTGGGACTCCCTTGGCTGTAACCAAGATTTGTCACTGGGTTGCTCCATAAAATCTCATTCTACTGATAACAGATATAGGAATTTGGGAGTGTAGCATGGTAATGACGCCCATTCAGAGCAAAGATGTAATTACTGGTGAGTCATGACATAATATTCCCAACATGTTAAAATTAGTGGATTCTGGGCACTCCTTACTATCAAAACCATGAATATTGCCCATAGTTTAGAGAATCTGAAAGAAAAAATAAAACTGAGAAATATAAAATTAGAAGCAAAACTGTTTTTCAAAGGTTAACCATACTTTTTTCAGCCTCTACTCCCACTTCAAACACAGTGGAATGTTTTAACATTCCCCATGAATGTTTCTTAAATTAGAATATGGAAAGTGTTAAACCAATGCAGGTTTTTATTAAAGCAATGAATGCTGCTTTTAAAATCAAATTGGTCTCTAAAAGGACTTGGAAACTAATTTTTCTTTTTAATTTAAAGGATAGAAACTAGCTACTTTACTTCAATTAAAAAGTAATTATTATACTCTGCCTATTCTATGCTTTTATGTAGTTTTATTATATGTGGGGGCTAATTATTTTTCCTCGGCAAAACAAATAAATGTTAAAAAGTATCTCAAAGTAAGAACTTTTGTATTCTTTTATTAAAAATTTTTTTTCAAGTTTGGCCGCTCTTGAAAATTAACAGCATTTTAAGATTTAGCCCTCAGGAAAAAAGGTTAAAACTCTTTTCCTGATCCAAAACATGTGCTTTTCTCCTTTTTATTCCAAAATGTGGGACCAGCAGACTTTGGGAGTGGGCTCCAAGTCCTGCAAAAGAAGCCAGAGGACTCAGAGGTGTGGTTTCAGGGACAAATAATTCAATTCGGAGCCCTGCAGCTTGGCTAAAGGAGAGAGAGCACAGACAAAGGCTAACTAGGCCAACAGCATGAGGAACACAAGAAAGAAAAAAATCAACCCCTAAAATATAAATGCTGACCTAATTTCAAGGCAGGTTGATAGTAAAAATGTTGTATAACACCCAGGGAAAACAATATCTATATTCAAGTAAGCCATGACGAAAACAAGGAATGTTTTTTAAGACCCAGGGAGAAAATATTAAATATTTAAGGACCAGATGATATTTACATGTGGATTGATTCTGCTTCATGAAATGTATATTTAATTGCTTTTAAAGGTTGGTGTGATTTGAATCAATACACGTTTTTGTTCCAAGAGACTTAAGAGAATTGAAAAATGAATGTCAAGGCCTTGGCTGCTTCAACCACTTCGTGATATCAGGAAGGTTAACTAGCAATAAAGCAAACAAAGCATCAGGGCTGGGAGGGCTCTGAACAGGGAGGTCACATGGAACCATCATTAGAGGCTGTCACTTCTTGAGGAAGACAGCAGAGTATTTATTTATTTATTTGTTTGTCTGCTCGTTCATTTTTTCATCCATTCATCATTCATTTTTCCACTTACTATGAAAAATTTTGGGATATTCACAAAAATAGAGAAAATAATCTAA
>NW_011915669.1:0-1803 GCF_000151845.1 Pteropus vampyrus | reverse complement strand
TCAGGTTATTAATTGGCCTGATTTCAATATTTTGTGTCTGAGGAAATAAGGAGGCCTGAGGAGAGAGAATGTTGGGTAATGGGTAAATACAATGATAAGTAATAGGTAAATACGAATAAAAAACCACTATGAGCTATCACAGCACATTTGTTAGAATGGTTATTATCAAAAAGGAGAAACAATAAGTTTTGCCCAACATGAACCCTTGTACTGTTAGTAGGAATGTAAATTAGTTTAGTCACTATGGAGAACAGTACGAAGGTTCCTCAAAAAGTTAAAAATAGGGGATTAAAGAGTACAAACTTCCAGTTATGAGTTATGGGGATATAATGTACAGCATGGAGAATATAGTCAGTAATATCATAATAATTATGTATGGTGACAGATAGTTACAAACTTATCATAGTGATTGCTTCATAAGGTATATAAATGTTGAATCACTATGTTGTATACCTGAAACTAATATAACATTATATATCAAACATAATTAAAAATAAACTTAAAAAGTAAAATAAACAAAATAGATCAACACACATATGCACACCACACAAAATTAAAAATAAAACTACCACATGATCCAGCAATTTCACTTATAGGTATTTATCCAAAGAAAATGAAAATGCTAACTGGAAAAGACATGTGTAACCCATGTTCATTGCAGAATTATTTACAGTAGCCAAGACATGGAAGAAATCAAGTATTCGTATGTGGATTGATGGATAAAAAAGATGTGGAACATATAGACAATGGAATATTATTCGGCCATAAAAAGAAGGAAATCTGGCCATTTGTAAAAACATGGATGAGCCTAGAGTGTATTATGCTAAGTGAAATAAGTCAGAGAAATACAAATACCATATGATCTCACTTATATATGGAATCTAAAAACAAAGCAAAACAAAAACAAAAACTGAGCTCTAGATAGAGAACAGAATGGTGGTTGCCAGAGGTGGGGGTGTGGAGTGGGAGATGGGCAAATGGGTGAGGCAGTCAAAAGGTACAAACTTCCAGTTATAAGCTAAATAATTCATGGCGATGTACACTATGGTAACTATAATTATTAATATTGTATTGTATATTTGAAAATTACTGAGAGGAAATCTTAAAATTTCTCATCACAAGGAGAAAAACTTTGTAGCTATGTGTATTGGTGGATGTTAACTAGCCTTATTGTTGTGATCATTTCACAATATATACAAATATCAAATCATTATATTGTACTTCTGAAACTAATATGTGTCAATTATATATCAATAAAAATGGGTCTTACATTTCAAAAATTAATACTTGTTTGTTTTTTTTTTTTTGCCCTTTTTTCTTGACCAGAACCACATATCATCACTAAAACTGCCTAGTCAGGAAAGATTTGCAAAGTGAGTTTATATGATGAGATTTTATTGTACTAACTGCCTCCCCAAAATAGCATTCTTTGTTTGATAGACTTGAAGTTCAGATAGCTGTTCTTCCTTTGTTAATTTGTTTTCTAGTGAAGTGAAAAGTCCTGTCAGTAAGATTTATTTTTATTATAGTGGTAATGGGAGAGGGAAATGAAGAAATATTTTCTATATTCTATTTCTATTATTTGGATATATTATTTCCCTATATTAACAGTATCGACTGTGCTTGTTGGGAGTATATCAAAATATACTCTAGTATCTAATATTGTGTTTGTGGTCCATCTTGATAGATCATGTCACATTAAAGCATATCTTTGTATATGTCATCTATAGCTGCATAACAATCTCAAAAATCTCAATGGCATACAGCAATAAAGTTATTTCTTGCTCTTGAATTTATGACTCA
>NW_011915668.1:0-1794 GCF_000151845.1 Pteropus vampyrus | reverse complement strand
CAGTGATGCTGTAGAAAAAGGAAGGCAGCAGGAAAAGATGGAAGACCAAATATGAGATGGATTGACTTCATAATGAAGCCACGGGCATGAGTCTACAGAAGATGGGCAGGGCTGTTGAGGACAGGACATTGTGGACATCACTCACTCATGGAGTCACCAGGAGTTGGAACTGACTCAATGACATGTAACACACACAAGGTACCAAGTAGATCAGTGTGC
Organism: Pteropus vampyrus; assembly: GCF_000151845.1. Taxonomy (NCBI): domain Eukaryota; kingdom Metazoa; phylum Chordata; class Mammalia; order Chiroptera; family Pteropodidae; genus Pteropus; species Pteropus vampyrus. The sequence goes on along the minus strand of NW_011915668.1, from coordinate 1,575 downwards.
ATGGAATGTGGGGTGTATAATGAGGTAAAGCTGGAAAAGCTAGCAGAGGTCATGTAAAGTCATATCTAAATGGGGTCCTTTAGCCCTTCTGAGTGCCAGCTATTTGTGAGGCAAATCCCTACAGGAATTACCTAAAATCTGAAACTCTTGACCACAGAAACTATATGTCTCAAACCTTGTAAGATCTTGAAACACAAAAGACCTGAGGCACAGGGCTGTAGGTACCTGATAACATTATAAGCTACACTACAACCAGTCTTCCTTGCTGTCCTATTAAGACTCTTTCTGGAGGTTGGAGCACCTGTGAGAGCTGGATGGTCAGGGGCAAGTGGCAGGGCTGTGTCCAGCTAAAGGGACGCTCTGGAGCCCGAGTCAGAGGACCCTGGGCCAGGAATATAGTGTGGGACTATGGTTGGAGGGAGGATGACCTATGGAATTGACTGATGGGGCACCTAAGTGGCTGTGACTTCTCTGGAGCTTTAATCAGGATAGGCCTATGTTCCACTGCCTCTGCAACTCTGTCCTGAGAAAAGAGTTTTTCAAGCATATCCATGGGTCTCAGGACATCCTTTGAGAGATAATATAAAATACAGTAAAGATCCTAATCTGAGTGATGTGGCACCCAAAGTAAAACATATTAAAACTGTTGCTCCTTTGAGGTCCTTCTGTGACCACTTGAACCTAACACATATAATGAACCTTTGAGCTCATTTATTCATTCCAGTTGATTTCCCTTCTTCCCTACCCACTATTTCTTGGCTGTTTTCTAAAGGAGTCACTTAAAATCACAGACTTGATTGCATAATTTATGTGAACAATGATACACACACATATTGCATATATACACACAATATATATATATATATGAAATACATATCTATATATACAATACACATATATTGCATATATATGCAATGGAGTCTATGATTTTAAGTGTTATGTCTGTGATTTTAAGTGCAATATATATATGCGACATATACATATATATTGCATATATATATACAAACACATACATATATATTGCATATACATATATATGCGATCGAGTCTGTGATTTTAAGTGAATTCTTTAAAAAACAATCAAGAAGTGGTAGGGCAGTGGGTGGGGAAGAAGGGAAGCCAATCAGAAGTAGGAATTTATTAACTGTGCTTAAGCTGCAAGAGTAAATGATTCTAAGACCCTGAGCCCTTTAAAACTAAGCAATTGATCAGAAAGAGACACAGGCTGGGGGCAAAAGTGGGAAGAGACTATGAACCTGCTTTGGACGGGGTGGTTCTGAAGTGCTTGTGAATTGTCTGGCACACAGCAGTGTGAGCACCTGTTTAGGAGTCGTGTCACCTTGGGCATGGCTCAGGCAGTATAGTAGAGGAAATTCCACAGGAAAAGGACAAATTTTTGAGGACTGCCTAAATTTAATGAGCAGAGGAAAGAAAGGAACCCAGTAAAGATGATCCACAAAATGATTGCAGAAAGGCAGTATACAACTTAAAACAAAATGACTAGTGTTTTGACATTCAAATATATAACCATATATAATAAACAAATGGTGATGTTGTTATAACCAGTGTGGAATC
>NW_011915667.1:0-1533 GCF_000151845.1 Pteropus vampyrus | reverse complement strand
TTAAAAGTTTCAAAGGCACAGTTCAACAAAGCAAGTTTTTCTGTATCATAGAAGAAAACAGTTTGTACTCACAGATCATAGATGCAGCTCCCTGAAAAAGTGGAATTAGATAGGACAAATTTCATTGGGTTTCAACAACCACAATCTCTTTAAAACACCTCACAAAAGGTAGGAACTTTGAAGTAACAGCCTCTCCTCTCACAAAGCAAACAAATGAAACAAATAAACCAAGTTAGCTAGGTCTTCAGTCACATCTAATTGTGATTGTCATGGCTATACAATGATGTGAAAATAAGTGACAAGGAGATATTTTCTCTTGTATCTATTAACATGTATCGCATGTTAAAGTCTGAATTTTTTAGGTAGATTCTTTCCCTTCTGGTTTTGTGAATTCTTTCCTGTGAGATACGTGTGTGTTTTCTTCTAATTTTTAAAATAATAGTTGAAGGTAGTCATTATTGTCTCCATTTTATTGATTTAATATATATGTATGTATGTATATATATATGTATATATACACACATATATATATTTGTCTCAGTGAATAGTATGTAAGAGCTTATAAAAATTTTAGGCCTGTTACACCCATTAATTTTATAATATTCTGAAAGTCATTTCATAAATGAATTTCTGATTCTTTATTTGTAAAGTGAGGAATTTAGACTAAGTAATTCTTAGATTCCTCCTGAACTGAATATTCTAGCATAGGGCAATTGTTCTGGCATCCTCTCTACCCATACCAGTTAGACTCATTTCTGTATTTGCGCTGCCGTTATGCGGATAGATGATTGAGGATCAATGTCCTCTGGCCATGTGTTCCCTCTGTATTCCAGGATACTTAGAGATTAGAAGAGGAACAAGATCTTCATGGCTAATATCCATTTCACTATTCCTAAATACAACTGTTCCCCTGTTATGAAATATGCAATAAGGGGTTAATACCCAATATTTAAAGAAACTTGTAAAACTCAGTATCAAAAAAAAAAAAAAAGAATCCAATTAAAAATAGAGCAGAGGATCTAAGTAGACATTTCTCCAAAGGAGATGTACAGATGGCCAACTGACACATGAGAAGATGCTCGACATCATTAAGCATCAGAGAAATGCAAATCAAAACCACAATGAGATATCACCTCACACCTATCAGAACAACTATTATCAAAAAACCACAAACGCCAAGCACTGACAAGGATGTAGAGAAAAGGGAACCTTCAAGTTCTGTTGGTGGGATTATAAAGTGGTTTAGCAACTATGAAAACAGTATGGAAGTTCTTCAAAAAATTAAAAACAGAACTATTATACAAACCTGAAATTCCACTTTTGAATATCTAGCCAAATAAAATGAAAACACTAATTCAAAAGATATGTGCACCCCTACGTCCACTGTAGCATTATTTACGATAGCCAAGATATGGAAGCAAACTAAGTGTCCATTGATAGATGAATGAATACAGAAGATGTGGTGCATATAAACAATGGAATATTACTTGGGCATTAAAATAATAAAATCTTGCCATTTGTGACACATGGATG
>NW_011915666.1:0-1147 GCF_000151845.1 Pteropus vampyrus | reverse complement strand
TCAACCAATACTTAAAGCAACCTTTAGTCTTAGCTAATCGTAATGTGCCTAATGAAAGATTGATCTGGTTATCATTGTTGTGTTGGTATTTTGCATGGCAATGCCATCCACGTGACATTTGAATCAGTTTTGATATAGCAAATAAGATGTCTACGGAGCCTTATAACAGCTTTTTATCTAAGAATAGATCACCAACTATATTGTATTCTCTTTAAGGCATTTATTTTTGCTTTTCTATTGCAGATGTTTGGAAGGTTATGTGATGGATACAGATATAGATACATTCACCTGTCAGAAAGATGGCCATTGGTTCCCTGAGAAAATCTCCTGCAGTCCTAAAATATGTATTCTGCCACCAAACATGACACATATACTTGTTCATGAGGATGATTTCAGTGTGAATAAGCAAGTTTCCGTGTCATGTGCAGAAGGCTACATCTATGAGGGGGTTAACATATCAAAGTGTCAGGTAAGATTCTCTGTCTTAATTAGAACATGTAAGTGTAATTTATTGATATATATTTTTATATATAGTGTATAATGAATGAATGAATGAATGAATGAATGTGTGTATGTGTGTGTGTGTGTGTGTGTGTGTGTGTGTCTCTACACAAGCAAGATCTTACTGTCCTGAAAAGAAAAAAAATGCCTCAAGTTGCCAATCCTGTCAAAGGGTTTGAGAAGTTTTTTTGATAGAAATAATAAAATATATATTTCTTTCCAAAATTCCCATTTTTAAATGAAGAAAGTGCCAATTATAGGTGAAAAGTGACAAAGTTAGATAAAATGTTAAAATATCTATAGCAAGATATTCATGACAAATTAACCATAAGGTTATATGTTCTATACATAGATGCTCAAAAGCCTGTCTGTGAATAGAAATGAGCCCTCATAATACAAAATGTTTCCAGTTTTAGAAGAAAGACCAAAGGTTGCAGAAACAGGAAATTGGAGTCAGCTTCTGCCTCTGCTACTTGCTATTTGTGTCACTTTAATAAGAAAAGTACTTAAAATTTCTGAGCTTCAGTTTCCTTATTTGAAAAAAAAAAATGTGTATAACAAAGCATATCTTGTAGGGGTTAGTGTGAAAAATTATGTACATAATGGGAGGAAAGTGCCTAAATCAGCACCACAGACAGCCGACATC
>NW_011915665.1:0-3009 GCF_000151845.1 Pteropus vampyrus | reverse complement strand
TCAATGCAGTTGGGAAGAGGTGAAGACTTGGTAAAACTGTAAAGTTCCTGTAAATGTATACATGGTGTAACACCCAGATTTCTTAAATTTCCCGCCCCTCATGACTACCATCCTGTTTTGTTTGGGTGTGGAACACAGCCATGGGAGGTGCACATTGGTAATCTGCTAGAAAGCAGAAGAGGAAATAAGGGTAGAAAAAGTACTACAGCCATAAAATTGACATTTGAGGTTCAAAGCCACTGGTGTTTCCAAGTTATTGTCTTTGAACCAAGATTTTACAGATGAGTAACTAAAATGTGCTTGTATAATTAGCTTGTAATTACCTTCAGGACATTTATATAATGTAAGTCTAGTGATCGACCACAGTTATTCGTAATGTCAGTTGTTTTGTTTTTTTTTTAGACTTTCTCCCCTCTTTTGCACTAAACAAAGCACCTCGTTTCTGCTGTCAATGGCCATCTCTTTGCTTTGCCATCACAATTTATTATGTACATTACAATTTGCTTCTTCATACCACATTTTTTATTCCCAGCCATTATATTTAAAGTAGATTTCTTACACATGACCTAGAATTGGGTCCTGCTTTTTTCACTTAATCTGACAGTCTGTCTTTTAATAGGTGCATTTAGACCATTTACACTTAATCTAATTTTTGATATGGTTGGGTACCATCTTGCTGCTTGTTTTCTGCGTCCCATTTGCTGTTTTTTTTCTTCTTTTCCTGTCTTCCTCTTGATTAGGTATTTTCATCTGATTCAATTTTACATCCACTACTGATTTATTTGTTATTCTTTGTTTCAGTGTTACTCACTCTAAATTGAACGTATTAACCTTTCCTCCAAACTCTCTACTCCTTTGTTAACTATTTCACTGAGTAGCTTTGCCATACAAACAGTTGCTCTTTATCTTTGAGCAATTTCTTTATCTTTGCTTTCTTTCTCTCTCCTTTAACTCCCATGTGTTATTGAATTCATCCAATTCTAATTGACTATTTCTTGAGTTTGTCTACTTTATTCCACTGATACCTTCCATATTCAGATACTATAATCTGCATAAAGCTGAGCTCTTTCATGGTTCAGTTTTTGACTTGGGTAGCTAAAGAAACACAAGCCCCAGCAGTGATAAAGAATTGACAGACCACTTATTTTTTCACTCTGGTCTCTTGTCAATCAAAACAAGAAGTTGCGTTGTAACAGCAAAACTTTATAAATTCTCTTCATTAATTTTTGAATTTTTCTGATTCTTCTTCTTCACAGTATAGAGCAGCCCTCAGACTCTCTTAACCAATCTCTTCTCCCCAAGTAAACACCAACTGGTTCAGCTTGAGTCTCTTTTGTTCTTTATGGATCTATTCTTTAGTAACTCTAGTAGGTTCAGCTCATTCCACAGTAAATCAGTCAAGCTGCTTTTAAAATTAAAATTATAAAGGCAGAATTCTCTTTAGGGGAGAGGGAGCAGAGACTGTGGCCACTCATTTGTTAATTTTTGTTTTAAACATACAGCTATCATTTTTTGTCTGGATAAAATGACATGATCTGTCTGGTTTTTCTGCCTTTTTTCTAGTTTTTTAAAATCTGTTCTGCATATTATAGTCAAAGTAGTAGTTTTAAAGTTTTTAGTTTTGTGATGAAAATCCTTTCATGGCACCACTTTGCTTTTTGGAGGCCCAAACTTTTTAAATCAAGCTTTTACCTTAGAAGGTTCGTGCTGTTCTGGATTCTAACTTACTAGTCGTGCTTCTCTCTTCACCATGTGTCAGGTTTTTTGTCATTTGTAGACTTTTGTACATGTTGCCAGACGTATACTCTCAGGTCTCAACTTATAATATATGACTTCCTCAAGGTTGCCTTCTGTGCTTCTTCCTTCTACTGGGCCCCTTTCTCCCTGTTAGATATGTGCTCTGTATGTTCTCTAAACAACTTCCCCCCTCCCCAGTTGATTCTTCGCTTGCCTTTCTCCTCCTTCAGGTTGTAAGCTCCACAGAGGCATTTATCATATCTGTGTTTACAGTTGTCTGGCACTTGATGAGCTCTCAGTAATTATTTAATGAATGAACAAATGATCTGATATTGGGCTTCCTGTCCTTCATTCTTAGCACTTAGCTTGCCCTGCTGAGCTGGTTTGTAGCCAGTGTTCTTTTGGTGGATTCGCGTGATACTGAGACTTTCTTCTGAATGTTTTCTCGTTAAACACGTGTAGATTTCTCTGAACCTGCTTTTGAATAGGTAGATTCCATCTACCATATTTAGTTTTTATAGTACCTTGAACTCAGTTCTTGTTATGCAGATGTTTATCTAGTTCTAGCCCCTTTGTATGTCCTGCCAAATAGTCCTTTAAAAAAAAAAAAGGAAATTCTGGCTTTTATGATGCTTTTTCTCTATTATTGTATTACTACAACTTGCAAGAATAGGCACTTTTTTGGAAATGAAGTAAAAGATGAATGATAGAATTAGGGACATTCCCTCTAACTTCTGGGGTGCCTCCCAAATTATCATCTTCATCCTTGTTTTCCGTAATCCTCTCTAAGAATTTAGAACATTACTTCAAACCTAGTATGCCTAAAAGTTCCAAAATCTTGCAGATTTTCCTTGTCTTTTGACTTGAAATCTTGGCATTATATTTTAGTTATGCCTCCTCTTTATCTGTTGTCTATATAGACATCAACTTCCATGCAATTTTTTTCTCTGAAATGTATTTAATATCATTTGTCATTATTATTGCTGCTTCCACATCAGCCTATTTCCCTCCAGCTTTATTGAGATATAATTGACAAAATTATAATATGTTTAGTGTACATGATGATTTTATATACACACACACACACACACACACACACACACATTATGAAACAATTCCCACAAAGAATGTAGCACATCCACCACTTCACATAGTTAACCCTTTTTTTTTTCCTTTTGGTAGTAATGCTTAACATCTCGTGTAGCAAATTTCAAATATACAATACAGTATTATTAACTGTAGTCACCATACTAATGACTAATGATGTTGAGC
>NW_011915664.1:0-987 GCF_000151845.1 Pteropus vampyrus | reverse complement strand
CTTTTCTTTTCTTTCTTTTCTTTCTTTCTCTTTTTTACTTTCGATCTTTGTTTTATTTTATTTTTTTAGTAATATTTTTTCATCACATTTATTTATTTATTTTTTAAATTAAGTTTATTAGGGTAACATTGGTTAATACAATTATATAATTTTCAGGTGTACATTATAATTTAACATCTGTATATCGTATTATATGTTTACTACCTAAAGTCCAGTTTCCTTCAGCTACCATATTTTTAATCCCCTTTACCTTAAAACCCTTGACTCTCATTTCTTTTCCACAACTGGAAAAATTACTATTCATCCTTTAGAACTCTTTTTATATAAACCTCCTCTCAGAAGCCTTCCAGACTCAGGTTAGATTTATTACTTTGTTCGTAACATCATGCTGTGTTTACCGCTGTGAAAGCCTTTAACAGACTATTTATATTACCCATTAACCTTGCATGTTTCTCCAATAAGACTGTAAACTCTAAAGGGAAAGAAACATACTTTTGCAGAGGCTGATAAATGCCCACTCGAATCTATTCTCCCCTTGTTTCATAGTAATAAATTGTTAACTACTCCCATGAATCCATTCTTCTCTTTTTTCATAATGATAGAATTGTGGCTGTAACATAGTTGCTCAGCTTGAGACACTCTTGGTAGCTCTGTGTTATCATTTGACTAAGTTTGAGAGACTGATTTGGATTAAATGTGATATGTCATTTTACAGGCCTGCTCTTCAATACCTTGTATGCCTTTCCCCTCCCCATGAACTGGAATCTGGGCATGCCTGAGACTCAGCTTTTCCAGACACTGTTTCACATGCAGAGAAACATCATGGGAAAGGACCCAGGTCTGTGACTGACTGTGTGGAACAGACCTACCCTCTACCTATAACTTTTTCCTTTGGTTATTGTGAGAGAAATAAACTTCTACTTTCTTTTGGCTATTGATTTAATTTGGAGTCTCTGTGTTAGAGCAGCTGATACTTATCCTGACTAA
>NW_011915663.1:0-1685 GCF_000151845.1 Pteropus vampyrus | reverse complement strand
GCTGAAAAAATTAACATAAAAAGTGAGCCACAGATACCCATGAGGCATCTGGCAGAAAAAAAAAATGCAAAACAACTCTAGAAGGATATTTCCACAACCCAGTCTAATGGGATAGCCAAGAGAAGGCAAACTTCACTGAAGTTAGCTCATAATCAAAAATTGTGTAGATGGGGTAAAAGGGGTCAAATATTTGGTAATGGGAAATCTAAATTTGGGTGGTGAACACACAATGCAATATATATATATGACAAACTGTTAAATTATACACTTGAAACATTTAATTTTATTAATGTCACTCTAATAATTTTTAGTTTAAAAAAGGAATGAAAACCAATTGAATTTTTAGAAGTGTTCATGGTCAATGAAATGTAAAACATGGCAGAAGATTACATATAGCTAAAGAGAGAATATGTGAACTAAAAGAAAAATTTAAGGCATTTGCAGAGGATACAGTAGCGAAAGATAAAAGAGACGTATATATGAAAACATTAAGAGATAGGAGAATGATATGAGAAGGCAAGGCGTTTATCAAATACGCATTTCAGAAAGAGTGATCAGAGAAAATCTGTAGACAGTAATGTTTGAAAATACAATTTTTAAGGATTTTCCAGGATTTTTAAAGGATTTTTAAAGACTTTATAATATATGAAGAATTATCAGGTGTAAGGATAATCTCCAGTTCTCAGCAGGATAAATAAAAATAAATCCATATCTAGATACATGTAATAAACTTTAGAATCCCAAAGACAAGAGAAAAAAACATTTTTAATATATGCAATGTGTATTAAAAAATAACCTAAAGACTTCGATTTGAAAAGGGACAGTAGAAAGGAGCAACAGTTGAATCTTGGCACAGTTCCCAAAAGCAACAATAGAGACCAGAAAACAACAGAATAGTATGTTCAAAATGCTGAGGGAAAATAACTGTCAGTTAGTATGCTATTTACTCTAAGAGTAAAGCTCAAATGAAGACATTTTCCAGCAAATACTAAGATAGTTAATCACTCAGAGACCTTTAATGAAAGAATAAAGCATATTCTTATGGAAGAATGATACTGAACCCAGAAGAATAATGGACAAAGAAAGAAGTTGGGAAACTTATGGGTAAACCTAAAAAAGTACCTACCTGTCATAAATAAATTAATTAATCAATTAAATTCGAATAAATAAATAAATAAATAAATAAATAAATAAATAAATAAGATTGTGACCATGGCAGTGGGGACTTAAAAACGAGGTGGGAATAAAATAATAGACAACAATGACATCGAAGAGCAAGAGAAATTGATAAAAGCAAAAAGAGTTAAAGGACTTGCTTCCTGCAGATGGTAGGCGAAGATATTTACCAGCTTCATATTTTAAGTCAACATTTAAGAGTAACTAAGAAAAATAATAGATTGTATAACAATCCACTGAGTAGGAAGGAAAACTTATTCAATCCTATAAAAAAAAACTTTAAAAAGAGGTGGGGGAAAGCAAGAAACAAAGAAAAGACATGGTATATACACAACACAAAATAATATAGTAAAAATAAATCTAAATATTCCAGTATTCCAATAAGCATAAACAGATTAAATGAGTAATTTAAAGGTTCTAATCGTGGATTTTTAGTATCGTATTTAAGGGATATGCTTGAAAAAAATAAAGACCCAGAAAGATTACTGTGAAGGAATAGAAAAAAATGA
>NW_011915662.1:0-1699 GCF_000151845.1 Pteropus vampyrus | reverse complement strand
TCACTTTTAGGAGGAGAGACGTTGTAGACGCGTAAGTGTGAATGCTCGGTGCTTTCTTGTCTGTCCAACTAAATAAGTTCCCTGTGGTCAAACACACCAGCTTCTTTTGCTGTTCGTAGATTTGCATGTTCTTAGAGGGTGAAATAAAATACATAAGTACAGATATTGCTCGTGATAAAGATTTGGCCAGTGGCTGACAGGGAGGGTCCTCATTATCTGCTGAGCTGTCATCTGCATCTCCGGCGGCACAGGTGGTCACGTGTAAGGACATTCACTTGCGGAGCGGCACTTCTGTGATTAATCCCCATTCGGATGCCCCCCTCACGTAACACGAGCACCCCGCCCCGCACGTCGCTTTGCCATCCTCGTGTGTCGGTCTCTCTGATTGCCGAATGTTACCCATTTGACCATGCGATGCAAATCGATTGCAATGTAGAGTCCAAACATTGCAAACGATGCAGGATTTCATGAACACGATGCCGAAGAGCTGCTTCAATTCCGTCCAGTGCTGTAGGCGAGTAAAGATGTGCAAGTCGGGCCCAGCAACTGTCGAAGAAGAGGAAAGTGGGTGCTTTCGCAGAGGAAGCTGTTGGGGAAACCGATGAAACTCCCAGAGAATTTTGCCAAAATGACCCTTTTTGATGGTGCTGCGAATGTCGACATGACCCGAGGAATGTCGCAGCAGACCCTGACAGTCTCGGGAAAATTGCCAACCCACCCCCCCAAAGAAATAGTTTGATTGACTCATGCATTCTTCGTGCATCCTAACTATTACTGAGTGATTACAAGTTTTATTAAGTATAAAGTAAAGTAAAATTGTATTCACATGTTTTATTTTCTGGTAAAAGATCGATCCGTTCTCCATTGACCATGGTCTATGAAATTTGGGTCCCTACCTGGGGCGCGTGCGGTTCGAGTGGCCTTTCCCACGCAAAGCCCCTCGGTCAGCCGGGGGCTCCTCCGTTCTCCGCTGTGCCGACCTCTGCCCCTGGTTGGGTTGTCGGTTCCCAAGCCGTCCCGCAAGTGGCCGCATCTTTTGGCGATGACAACTCCTCCGTGTTCTGCCATTTGCCTTTACGTGGTGTTCGTTGAGTTGGTTTTGCTGCTCCTTCAACTTCTCTCTGTTTCCCTTTCCTAGAGCTGTGTGTTTTGCGTTTGAAGACCGTCATGCTATCAGGGTACACGTACTTAGCATGTTGATACCGCATGTTCGTTCATTCGTGTCCTCATTTTCATACGACTTTTTATTGTACGAGTACTTCATGCTCATCGAAAGTCATTTGATGGTATTCATGAGTACTGATGTAGAGAAGAAAATTAGAATCTCCTATAATCCCACCACCCAGAGAAAACCACTAGTGATGTGTTAGGCATAGCTGGTGTGTATCCTTTAGCTATGGGTGATGTTTATGAAAATCGGATCACGTAGTCCATACTATTGTTTGACCATTTTTTGCACTCGTACCGTAGACATCTCTCCATGTGGTCGAATGTATCTTTTGCATCATATTTTAAAATATATGGAATGATCCCCTGAGTAGCTTAAAGACCCCCTCACGGGAAGGGCTGGCGGGGTGTAGACCTGTTTCCACTTTGTTTTCGGCATCGGGGCTAATGCTTCAGCACCACGGGGCAATGTCTGAGAGTTTGGGGTCAGCCCGAGTCTCTCTAAGCCATCCAGGGCCATGCTCGTCTCGTA
>NW_011915661.1:0-2195 GCF_000151845.1 Pteropus vampyrus | reverse complement strand
CTTGCTACTTCTGTTAGGGACATCTGCATAAAATATCCCCGGATTCCAGACCGAGAACGTCACTTTGTTCCCCTCCGGGTGACTAGGGGGCTTTCCCTTGGGAGCTGTTCCTGCGGCGTTGACTTCGAGGCTGAGACGTTTTCTCAGTAGATGCTGCCAGCAGCCGGAATCCTGCCGTAGGAGCGTGAAAGCACACCGTGCACAAGCTCCGAGCCCCCGCTCGACAGCCTGAGTCACCGCTGGCTTGGGCGCCTCTGCCCTGACGCTCCTTGTTCACAGGGACATCCGTGCCCACTTACATCTCCCGAGGTCTTCTGAGTTCCTTTTTGAAAGTGTCAGAGGGCCTCTTGATGTTGCTACCCGTTTCCCACGTCTGGGTTTTACACTTTGCATCAAAATGTCCGAGGCTCTGAAGGGGACCGTCCTGTAAAGCATCTGACCACTCGTTTCTCTTTGAATTCAGGACTTAAAAAAAAAAATTATATTGCTATTGGAGGAGGATGCATTTCTGCAGCAGCCGCCACACGGGTTCGTGTTTGTGTTTTATTAGCCTCCTTGCAGCGCCAGCCCACAGACTGCCGAGCCCAGAGCCTGTGTCGCCGGGTCAGGGGAGGGAGCCAGGTGCCGGGTTGATCGTCCTTCCTGCTCCCTGATGATAACGCTTTTGTCAGCGAGGCCAGAGGAGTTAACAGTTCTCCGGATGGATTAGGCTCTCTGGCCAGCCCGAGCCCATCACGGGGACCCGCGCACCAACCGGTGAGCCTCCGAGAGCGGAGGAGGCCACGTCAGCCGCCTCTGGCTGGCCTCGGGCCGCGGCCCTGCCCAGTCTGGCAGGACCGAGCGTTCACAGATGGGAACCTCTGGTGCTTGAGGTACATACACTGCAGCCGCCATGGATGCAGAGCTCGGCTTGACTTCAGTGTTCTGGAAATGCTTCGGGGCTGTTGCGCGTTCACTCATATGGCACACGTTTGTGGAGCCCATTCTGGGTGCCAGGCGCCCCGTGACGGCCGTGGTACAGTCGGGGGTGAGACCGTGCGCGTCCCGGCTCTCAGAGCTCGTAGTCCGTCGGTGGAGATGGATCCTAAACCAGTTAACAGATGAATAACAAACTGGGACACACGTGAGGCAGGTGTGGAGCGTCGCGAAGAAGCCACTCGGGGTAGTCAGGGAAGGCTTCTCTGGGGAGGTGGCGTTTCAGCTAAGACCCAACAGATGAGAAGGGAACCAGCTGTGCACAGAGCGTTCAGACGGAAGGGCTGGCACGGGCCTAGCAGGCTGCAGGAGCTGGGGGAGGCCAGCGTGGTCGGGACATCGCCGCCGGGGTTGGGGACGGAAGGGCTGCTGGGCCCGGGTCGGACGCTTGTCGCCAGGGGCGAGGCCGGGTTAGGTGAACTCCACGGCCCCTGCCCACACCGAGTCAGTGCTGCTCCGGGGCCGTAGCCTGCTTGTGGGCCCTGAGCAGCAGTTGCTGCGTAGCCAGCCCGCCCTCCGTGCGCTCGGCCATCTGCACGTCTCACTGGCAGGTCCCGGGGGAGTTCTCTGCAGCCAGGCAGAAGCCACCTGGTGGGCCAGAACCCAGGGCAATGGGCCTGTGGGGCTGGGGAACAGCGAGACGCGGAGCGCGCGTCCTTCGGAGCCCAGAAGGTCTGTGACCTGAGCGTTAGTCAGATGCGGCAGGGGACCGAGGGAGGGAAGGCACTCGTTCTGCTGGACAACGTGCTGTCTGCCAGCCTGCGTCCTTGACCCCGGCAGCCACGGCGCGCTTTTCTTCGGCTTTTATGGTTGAGTGCGTTTGGGACAGTTGGCTTGTTGAGAGCAGGGAAGGGAAAGCGGCAGGTGTAAAGTACCTGCCAGGTGCCCGGCCCTGGGCCTGCGTCACCTTCCTCCTCCAGGCCTCCCGAGTGGCATCCTCGTCCTCCCTCCCCCTTGACCGATGAGGAAGCCGAGGCCACAGTGTCATCAGTGACCTGGGCAAACCCTCCCAGTTCTGCAGTCACCCCGCCACGGAGGCAGGACGTGCCCCCCGTCTCTGAGCCCCCCGCTGCTCTGCACAAACACAGGCATGGGAATGGGCCCGACAGCGACGTGAGTCGGATGCTCTGGGGGACCTGGGACCTTTCAGGACAGGAGGAGTCGGTCTCAGTGTGGATTAACTGCCCCTCAGGAATCGCAGAGCGGAAGTGAGACCAAGG
>NW_011915660.1:0-3368 GCF_000151845.1 Pteropus vampyrus | reverse complement strand
GGAAGGCAGTGAGCATCGTCTTCTCCAGCAGCCAGTCTGAGCAGCTGAGGTTCGCCATTTACGCATCTGTCATCAGGGCACAGGCCGGAAACAGAATTCGCTTGTGCAAATATTGATCAAGCGTCGCCTGCCTTCTCGGTCACTGTGCTAAGGTGGTTCTGCTCTGATGGTGCTCACGGGCCAGTGCGTCCCGCCCCACAGATTCCCTGGATGCCTCCGCGAAGGCTCCGAGCAGATGTGACACCAGCTGCCAGTGTGGTGTGCCGCTTCCGTGACATTTTTAGCTCGTTCGCGTTTGGGTTCTGCGTTGCCCGATTGCTTTAGGTCAGGACATGGTTTAATTGTCGCCCTCGCTTTTTAACGTTTGGGCACGTCTCGTGGAACTTTGATTGTGAGTGTGTTGCTGCCTCTGCCGCCAGCGTTTGGACAGAAGTTTCTTCTGAGCACAGCCATGCCCGTCCATCTGCGGCTGTTTGGGGCAACAGTGGCAGAGTCATTGGGACAGGCACCTTATTATGATGTTGACTCTGAGAAAATATTTACGTACAGAACAGTTCTGCGGCCGGCCGCTGGTGTGCACAGAGCAACAGTAACCAGTTTTGTAGGTGGGGCGGGGGTGGGGCGGGCATGATGGGCGCTAGAATGTATCAGTATCAGAATGTATCACGTCGGACGGTCCAGGTGAGAAGCGACACCGGCAGATGTGGAATGAGTCGGGTTTTTCCCTTTATCTCATGCCGATTAAGCTTTCCTGCTGTCTGCGTAGAAGCTACTCTGAGGCATCCGTTTTAGGAGGAAGCTGACGTGGGCAGGGGAAGGGACCGGGAGGAGCATGGTGTCCCTCTGCTCCACTACCCAGTAGCGAGAGCCGCAGCCACAGGAACAGGCTGTCGCCATCGAAAGACAAGGACAGAGATGGACTGGTGGCCCCCACCAGCCACTTCAAGCCGGAAGGAGAAGGAAAACGAGGAGGGGGAGGTCCCCGTGATCTCACGAGGAAGGAAACGGAACGAGGAGCCCAGGCCCCATTTCCAGCCCTTCACAGCCCCCTCACAGGCAGACACACACGCGCACACACGCAAGCACATGCATACGCATTGCACACACATGTGCACACACGCACACACACGTCCGGTAAATCCAGAACATTCGGGATCTTAACGTTCATTTCACTTCCAGACTATTTGCCAACGATTTTCCAAATTTAGTGCTTTCAAAAAAAAAAAAACAGCACAGTGGGAGGCATCCAGAGTCACCAGATTCAGAGACAGCATACGGGAGGCCGTGTGGGGGCGGGGGGCAGGTAGATTGGGGGATGGGGAGGCCGTGGGGGGTCGGGGGGCAGGTGGATTGGGGGATGGGGAGGCCGTGCGGGGTCGGGGGGCAGGTGGATTGGGGGATGGGGAGGCCTTGCGGGGTGGGGGGCAGGTGGATTGGGGGATGGGGAGGCCGTGCGGGGGTGGGGGGCAGGCGGATTGGGGGATGGGGAGGCCGTGCGGGGGTGGGGGGCAGGCGGATTGGGGGATGGGGAGGCCGTGCGGGGTCGGGGGGAGCACCTGGGGGGGCAGGGCAGTTGTCTTTTAACGGGGATGGAGTTGCAGTTTGGGAGGATGAAGAAAGTTCCCGAGACGGGGGGGTGGTGATGGCCGCATAACAGAGCCGGACACCTGAAAATGGTTGAAACGGTCAATTTTGTCATATGTTATTTT
Source organism: Pteropus vampyrus (assembly GCF_000151845.1). Taxonomy (NCBI): domain Eukaryota; kingdom Metazoa; phylum Chordata; class Mammalia; order Chiroptera; family Pteropodidae; genus Pteropus; species Pteropus vampyrus. The sequence goes on along the minus strand of NW_011915660.1, from coordinate 1,659 downwards.
ACCCTAATTTTAAAACTCGAAACCCATCCGCCACGTGATGTGCAAAGATCAGATTCGTGGTAGCAGTACTCACATTTGCCGATTAGAAATCTCGTTGGAAACCCACTTTTCCCGTTTAATTTTAAAGTGACTTCTAAGAATTGAGAGAGTTCACGTCTGTTCGATTAAAAAGATATGCACTAAATGGGCGAAAAGGACACAGTATATTAGTTCTGCAACAAACAGAGGTCGCCTCATGAGAAATGGCGCGAAGGCAAACGGCCCGATGTCACTCCTCCTTGTCCCTACTCCCGGAAGTGACTCCCGCTTTTTTTTTTTTTGTCCCCAACGTGGATTCTAGGAAAGGAACCTCGACTGGTTCCCCAGGATGCGAGCCATGTCCTTGGTCAGCAGCGACTCCGAAGGGGAACAGAACGAGCTGAGAAATCTGCAGGAGAAGCTGGAGTCCACCATGAAGCTGGTCACCAATCTGTCTGGCCAGCTGTCAGAGCTCAAGGACCAGGTAAAGAAAGAAATCCCGGCCACCTACACACACGCACACCCCTCGGCCATGCACACCCGGTCCGCTGAGGAAAAACTCAGTGGCTCTCGTGTTAAAATGCTGACGTTTCCGTCACCCGGATAGAAAAGGGACCGGGCGACAGAGGACAGACTCATTTAGTCCACCAGTTTGCCCTTCACAGGATAAGCTCATGACACTGCCTTCCGTGCTCTGAAGGGTGAGGTTTTAAAATGAAAAACAAAACCCGAAAATGGAAAAATGCAAACGACTTCGATGAAGTGCCGTCCAAAAAACACCACGTGTGAAGCTATCCTCCCTTGCCTGTTTTCACTGACAGGAGATTAAAAACTGTTTCTGATTTTGTTTCTGAGCCCTCAAATCTACTAACTCTTCACCCAAGATATTGAAATCCAGCCTCCAGGGATACACCAAGGTCATGGAGAAGCCCCTTTCGGTTCGTCCACTGGCCAGATCCTTACTGAGTGGCTGCCGTAGTCCAGGCATTGTGCCCGGTGCCGAGGGTGAAACACCAAGCAGTGTAGACAGCTGCCTGCTCGCACAGAGCTCAGCAGTCTGCACAGCCCTGCCCGGCCTGTCTCCGGCCGTGACAAACGCTTTGCCCCGTCACTCGGGGGAGGGGCAGGTCTGTACCAAACCCTGCATACTTCTTTTTCTCCCCTTCCGACTCCCTTAAAATGAACAGGCACGACCACCGGGCAGTTATCTAGTGACGGATGTGGCTGTGTGTCAGGGACTTGTGCCCTGGGTGGCGAGCAGGCACTTCCTGTAGGTGACAAGATTAGGACCTCTGCACAGCAACAGTTACCAGGCAAGGCTGCCCCGGGGAAGGTCAGGGTGCACCCACAGGTGATGCATCATTCGTAGGCACAGAGAGCCAGTGCAGAACCATCCAGAATAAAGTCTTCTCGTTGACGGCTTATGGAGCACTTTTAACAGTCTTACTTTGAATTATATTTCTTTTGCAATTAAATTATTCCAAACCGTGCCCCGAGATATCATTCGGCTTCAAGTTCTTCTCTATCACATGTATTAAGATGCAAATAAAAACTAATGAGGACTGAGCCTTGTTCGTGAGGGCCGTCTGGAGCACCGAGCTTGGTGGCCACCTAAAAATAACCTAAGTAAGTAAAACTAAT
>NW_011915659.1:0-1019 GCF_000151845.1 Pteropus vampyrus | reverse complement strand
GCAAGACGATCTTCCTCTCAGGCAGATAAGTGCATTTTGCTTAAATTTACGCAGCGTCTTAGCTGCAGACATGCAGATATATGGGAACTTCTACTCACCGTAAGTATAAAAATCCCATTATTGTCCTTTTTCTGTTCATGCCCATCGGCTCTCTGGTTCTGTACTCTGTTCTTACTATAGGATGAATCAAAGACATGGACTGTTTAGTTTTTTATAGCAAAAGCCAGACTTGGTTTTTGCCAGGCGCCCGGCAAACATCTAGGTTTGCAAGATGATGTTGCCGTTAAACATCACCGACGAAGCTTTATGTCAGAATGGCAACCTTAAAAGGTCATATTTAAAAAAATCATGCTAGCCTCGTCTACTCAGGCCATTCCTGATGTTAGACTGGTGCCATTTTATAAATGGTAGGGACCGGGCTGATCATCGGGACACCGGTGAGGCGATTATTCCAAAGCACAATTTACACGGTCCGAATGGATGAAGCAATGCTCGTAAAACCACCAGAGCCACAAAGCTTCCTGAAGACACTCTTCAGGAAAAGCATTTTTGCACCCGTGTGCTCTTTAAACTGCCTATCGAAGTCTAATGTGTGTTGAGAGTTCCACGTTCTAAAATTATGGCAAAACTTAGAAACGAATGGAAATTTGTACCAGTTCCTCTCCATTCTTCAGAGGTATTTTCTACTTAACTGGGCCCCTTTATATCTTTCTGTGGTTATCTTGCTGTATATCCGTAGAGGAAGTATGAGCAGCTATTGAGATATTTTTCTCAAAAGTCTGATTACGATTTTATTGTATCGTAGACGTGATCACGTGTGCACTAAAATAACTAAGATGTTGAAATTCGGTGAGAAACTGATGAGTTCTCGTTGGTCTCTTTCGTATCAAGAGCCAACTCTATCAAAAGGTCGAGGTTAGCGGTCACGTACATGTGCCCGAGAGCACACGCACGCACATGACCACGTGCACAAGCCTGACAGAGACATGACGGCAGCAGAGTGCCCACGGATGGTTTTG
>NW_011915658.1:0-3160 GCF_000151845.1 Pteropus vampyrus | reverse complement strand
TCAGCATTTTAACAGTTTTTTCTCCCCAGTCTCTTTCAATATAGTCTGGAAGATGTCATTTTTTGTTAAACCACAGGTTCAGCTTTGCTTAGATCATGGATCACAATCCATTTATAATAAGGCCTATGTGCACATAGCTTAAGTGAAAAAGTTTAGAATTTTTCTGGACAATTCTATAAACTTAGGTTGTGATAACATAATACTTCACACAATTCATTATTTATGAATCTATGTATTTGAATTATAGCTATTAATTACTCTATGATGCTTAAAAATAATACATGATACATGGTTATATTTTTCTCAATCAAATCTAAAATGACCCAAGCTCTCACTTTTCAATATCAGGGAGAAGTTCAGTAATAGTCACTTTTAATTATTTTTCCTATTAATGATTTTCCATGTTAATATCAGGAACACAGCACTTGTGCAATGAAATCCAGTCAAAGATGAAGCGAAAATGAAGTCTCCCATGCTCAGTGGCAGCATGACTCCTTCCAGGGAACAATGACTCTTGGGAGCTCTGCTGTTTTGGTTAACATGCATAAGTACTTACCCCTCAAGAAGAACCTCCCACTGACTGTAGTCTTTTCTAGAAGCAGTGTTCCCTACTGTACTAGAGATTTTTATATTTCAGGTCTAACTTCCTGAAGTATCAACTGATTTCTTGCCTCATTGAGAGACACTACAGTTCTTTACTATTTATAGGACTCAAACAAACTAGCTGTTTTCTAGTCTTCAGGCATTTGTATCAGGACCGGACAATTTTCCATTCTCTCACTATCTTGATCACATTCTGGTGCCTGGATTTGGGAAACAAATGCATGTAACTTCTCACCCGAAGGCCAGAAAGCCTAAACCTTGAGATTGCAAAGGTTTCTCAGAAGAAATTAGCATATACTATTTCTATTCACAGCCATTCACAAAAGAAGTCAAAACAAAATTTTAAAAAATCTACATGGGGGTTAAATTCTTACATTATCCAGCTACATATTTACTTAGTATTCATTTATTCAAAAAGTATATTAAACACCCTTCAGTCGGGAAAACACAGTCCACATAAACTCATTCATACCGTAAAAAATGTTTTGTTTTCTTTAAAAAATATTTTTCACCAACCTTGTTTAATCCATGAACATCAAGAGATGGAAACATATTGCTAAAGGCTTATGATTTCATCATTCATGTTATTCACTCTATGTCCAAGGAACATATACAGAATCAAACGCTTATTTTTCAAAAATCTTATTCATGGGAAAATAGATATCTTTATTAACACCATTTCTTTCATACCATAAATTCATAGAATTCTTTGATGGCTAAATTTATCTCTACTATTTAAATATTTTCATTATAACGACTCTATGGAATCAAATTAACTCTCTCCACATTTATAGATATTTTGTGCAGTCTATATGTAGTAAGATGGCTAAAACAATAGGAAGTTGATTTCTATTTTTATTTTAAAGTCTAGGATGACAGATTGCATTGACAAAAAGCAAGCAAGCAAACAAACAAACAAACAAACAAAAGGTAAACAGAAAAAATGTCTAGAAAGCAGAATTATATACAGAATACTTTTATATTAAGAACAGAAGAGAAAATCGTGAGAACAAAGTGGCATGAATGTGAACTGACAGTATAATTAGTTTGTTAATATCTAGCCAAAACAATAAAAAAAACTAACAACTTGGATCAATATAACTGTATATTAAGTTAGTGTCATACGCAGTGAAGAATTATTTAAAATGACTTTAAAATATAATAGCTGACTCTATCTAGTATAATGCATTGTAAGAATAAAAAGAAATACAAAGGGATCTTAAACTGTAATCATAGACTTGTTCTTAATAATAATAATGGTTTTGCTAACTTGAAACTCATATATATTGAGACTAGGATAGTTAAAATGCTTTTAATATTATTAGCTCATTTTTTTTTAGCAAAAGAAGGGAAATGCAAATTTAGAAACAAAGACTGTAAATAAAAATTATTTAATAGCAAATTTAATTAAAAAGTATTATATTATGAGATCTATTTTTCTCTTTCTAAAAATATGTAAATCTTAGCTTTGCTACTGAAAACACCTAAAACTAATGAAATCTCAGCATCAAAGATTATTTCTAGCAGTCACATAGTGGCTTCTAAATACCATTTTCTAATTAAAGGAAACAAAAATTCTTTAAGAAATATTTAATTCTGTGTCTGAGAAAGGAAATTGACAGAATGAGCCATTAATATCTTGTCAAGCCAGAAAACAAGACTATTAGGACTGTGTCCAGAATACATAGGAGCAAACTTGAAGGGGTTTCCCCTGATGAAAGGGACAATTTGAGTGTCAGAATGAAAAATGACCGCAGTGGATTGAAACACAATAAGTATATAAAAATATATGAGTTCATAATAATACTTAAAAAATAAAAAGCTGATTTGTCACTTTGGAGGTTGTTAAGATACCTACTTTCTTGGTATTCAATCAGCCAAATTTAGAATGTGGAACATTCTATAGAACAAATGGCCTGGTTTTTTCAAGTAGAAAATTATATTAAAAAAAATATATATATATAGGAGAATGGGAAATAGTGACACACTTAAAGAAATGCAAGCATGATTCAATGGATAGACCTCTTTTATTTATCTAAATTAAATTTATTAAGGTAACATTAGTTAATAAAATTATATAAGTTTCAGGTGTATATTGCATTGTGTGTTTACCATCCAAAGTCAAATCTTCTTTCATAGATCAATTAAAAAAATTGACTTTAGACCTCTTTTAAATTCTTTAAATAGTTATATTTTTAAATGCTATAAATATTTAATATTTTTAAATAGTTATAAAAAATGAGGACATTTTGGGTATAGATTAAAAATAATTTCATATTAAAGAATTTTTATTTATTTTATTATATTGTTAATTTTCTGATAGTATTGTTGTTATGTTAAAATAATCCAGAATGTAAATAAGTAGGGGGAGGAGGTATGAACATGAAGCGTTTATAATGGTTAAACGTGTATGATGGGATTCATTATTTGATTCTCTATATTTTTTTGTATGTTTTTAACTGCCCAAAATAATTGCCCTAGAAGTATAGACACACACACATCAACTATACTGCAACACAAACACACACACATCAACTATACTGCAATTTATTGTAGA
>NW_011915657.1:0-2249 GCF_000151845.1 Pteropus vampyrus | reverse complement strand
GTTTAGGTATGCATATATACCCACATTTAAGTATATGTGTATGTACACAAGTTTTAGCAAAAACTTCAGTCTTAATTCAGAACATTTGGGTATTGGTAAAATTAATGTTTTCTTTTTCATTATGTTTTTATTTTTTCTTCACTATTATCCATTTATCAAAACCATCATAATTCTAAATTGAAACTGTTTATACTTATTTAACAACCATCTTTTAAAACCATCTGAGTTTGTTCAAACCAGTCAGCAAATATAATCATTTATTATGATTACTTTGGAAAAGTAAAGAGATCTCCCTTATAGGTAACTAATTGTTTTTCTCTTGCTGCTTTTAAAATTCCCTCTGTCTTTAGCCTTTGGCATTTTAATTGTGATGTGTCTTGGTGTGGGCCTCTTTGGGTTCATCTTATTTGAGACTCTCTATACTTCCTGGGCTTATATGTCTATTTCCTTCATCAGATTAAGAAAGTTTTCCATCATTATTTCTTCAAATAGGTTCTCAATTCCTTCCTCTCTCTTCTCCTTCTGATACCCCTATGATGTGAACATTGGTATGCTTGATGTTGTACTAGAGATCCCATAAACTATCCTCATTTCTTTGGATTATTCTTTCTTATTGCTGTTCTGAGTGGGTCTTTTCTGCTAACTTATCCTCTAAATCACTGATTTGATCCTCTGCTTCATCTAATCTACTGTCGATTCCTTCTAATGTATTCTTTATTTCAGTTACTGTAGTCTTTATTTATGACTGATATTTTTTGTTTTCTATCTTTATTTTAATGTTTTATACCTCTTTATTAAAGTTCTCACTGAGTTCATCTAATCTTCCCCTTTCATCGAACAACCTTATAACCAGTGTTTTGAACTCTGCATCTAGTAGATTGTTTACAGCCAAAAGTTGTGAGGACTTCTCTTCCCAACACTGGAACCCCTGGTTGGGGAGCCTGGTATGCGGCTAGGAATCCTCACTCCTCAGGAGGGACTTCCTAAGCTGAGATATTCTCCCTGATTTTTAACCACCACACACAGATATGGCAAACAGCCCTTTCTGCGTCTATGCCCTTCCTACCAATCTCCAGTTGGCTTCTTCTGTACGTCTTTAGTTGTAGGTCTTCTGTTCAACTAGACTTCAGACAATTCTCAATGATAGTTTTTTTACAGTTTAGTTGTAATTTTGATGTAGTCATGAGAAGAGGCAAACGCAGTGTTCACATACTCTGCTATCTTAACTGAAAATGAAAGTGATACATTTTTAATTTTAAAGTTAGAATCTACTTTGTTTTTATTTATTTATTTATTTATTTATTTATTTATTTATTTTTTTATGTTTTAACCTAGATTTAGTCATCAACCTTCCATTTCACAATCTCTGCTTTCAGATAACTCCACATTATATCTCAATTATTATGCTTGTTTAAACTTAAATGTCAGGGGCCCCTTGATTCTTTAATTCTAGGTCATTCACATAGAAGGATGATATCAAAATCATGCTCTTAAATACCAATAAATTTTTCACTTACTAACTAATGTATGGAAATTCATAATTAACATTAGGTATATCCTTAAGGTTATATAAAATGCAGACTTACATAGAATGAATATTTTAAAATGTTTTATAATTTAGTACTTAGAAAGAAAAGGTCTTTATTTATACACAACATAATTTATAGAGACACTTGAACTACATCTTAAACTCAGTTTCTGTTTCTGGTTTCAAATTTAGTATGCTTTGTAGTCCTCCATGATATTTTTTGTTTACCTGATAGTGTTAATAAAGGTTTTGAAATCTAGTTTTGCTTCTTATAAAAGAAGGGTGATAAATCATTAGAAATGAGTTTAAAGAACACTGAGCATGCTAAAAAATGATAAAGTCACATAAGAAATATTGACTCTGAACCCAAAGACAAATTTGATATTTTTTTGGAAATTGTTTGAGAATTACATACTTTTATTTTTTTCTCCTAGCAGGAGTGTTTTCCAAGTTGGCATTGTCCTAAATTAGGTAAATATAGCTTTAAAGTTGCCCACATAGAAATAATCTCTTCAAAATTGTAGATAGAAGCTAGTTGTTTCATTTCTGAAGTGGTTTTGGACTTCATACACATTCTGTAGCTAAATATAACATTTAAAATTTTTTTTTTGATATCTCCATTGCTATAGGAACTTCTTGGTAGAAATAATAAATATCTAGATATTTTATAATATGATTAAGTCTTAAAATTTAGTAATGTTTAGAATTTGTGTAGTCATTA
>NW_011915656.1:0-1242 GCF_000151845.1 Pteropus vampyrus | reverse complement strand
TCAACGGACATGGACTATAGACTAGTGGTTACCAGAGAGTAGCGGGTGGAGGAGGAGGGGGGAGGTAGACGGGGTAAAGGGAGTCAAATATAGGGGGTTAGGGATAGGGTGAATGGGTAAAGGGGATCAAATATATGGTAGCTGAAGGAAATTGGACTTTGGATGGTAAACACACAATAAAATGTACAGATGTCAAATTATAATGTATACCCGAAAATTATATAATTGTATTAAGCAGTGTTATCTCAATAAACTTAATTAAAAAAAAATACTGGAGAAATATGTTACATTGTTGCTAACATGTGCTATGTAGTTACGCCTACAGTGACTGTCTATATTGAACATGTACAGACTTTTTCTTGTCATTTCTTACACAATACAGTATACTATTTACATGGTTCTTACTTTGTATTAGGTATTACAAGTCAGCTAGAGGTGATTTAAAGTATATGGGAGGATGCACTGTAGGTTATGTAAAAATGCTACATCAGTTTATGAAAAGGACTTGAGCATCCTTGATCCTGGTACCCTCAGGGGTCCTGGAACCAATTCCCTGCAGAAATGGAGAGACAACTGTACTCAGTTATCATTGTTTCTGCTAATTTTCACTGAGTGCTAATCACTCAGGATTGTGCCTCAGAGAAGTTTCTTACATATCTAAAAAGGTTTCATATCCTCCTGCTTTCTTACTTCTGTTATTTTTGGTATTAAAGAGTAGGCTGGCATTGAAACGCCAAAGAATAAAATTATTGGCAATAACTGAAATGTTTTTATGGTTCATATTTTTAACCTCTTAAAAATTTAGTTTCTTTTCCCTCTTGTGGCTTTAAATTTACAGTCTTAGAATATGATAAAAAGAGGAATATTGATTATTTTTCTTATTTTTATGTATCCATGGATCGTTTTATGCCGAATTCATATCCTGATGTTGGAAATATCCAGGAAATACTATTTTCAGGAAAAAAAAAAAAACTTGTCTCTCTGCTACAAAATCAAGTTGAGTTAAGCATAAATAATTCTGATGTAATGGAAGCCACAGACCTGGCTTCCGGATCCAACTCTGCTCATTACTTTCACTGATTCTCCTCCAGGGGCGCACTTTCATCCTCAGAATAAATTAGATTGAGAGCTTTTACAACAATGTTAATACATGTTAAAAGTCAAAAATGTTTTACATTTAAATACATGCGAATATATTTTATGATGAGAAAAACTTTTATAGCACTTCTTGCAACTTATGAT
>NW_011915655.1:0-2778 GCF_000151845.1 Pteropus vampyrus | reverse complement strand
TACAAATGAGGAAATAGGCACAATGAGATTAAGTTAATTTAGCTGTCACATACTAAATCTCTAAGATATCTTCAAAATGTGCTTATGTATTTCTAGATTTATCAGTTTTAGATATTTTTATATTGTATTGACTTCTTGCTATGATTGATAGCTCATTATTACCAAGCTTTCCAATATAATTTTATCAAAAATTTTATCTTCTATGCCATAGCTTTAGTTTAGCTTAGGCTATATAAAATTTTTACTATCTCGATTTCTTATTTCTCTGACTATAGAGGTTATCTTTTGACTCCACTCTGTAAAACATGAGTAAGAGCCCTGATGTCTCTTCAGTTCTCCTAATTTCTCTTCCACTTGTCACCTTTTGTCACAGTACTTTTACTTTTATTGTTTCACACCACATACATTCTACTCTATAACTACAATACTTTCATAATTTGTTCATAAGTTGATTCTAAAATATGAAATTCAATAGACACTGTAAATGGTTATTATGATTATGTAAATATTATTCCCTGCAGCATCAAGGAGTGCATTGTATTATCCATATTGGTTTCTTTTTCCTTGCATCATTTGCCTTTATTACATTTTAAGTTTTGTTCAAACTTCTTCTCATATAGTCTTTGACATCATTGACGTTTTTCCTGCCAGGTTCTCCTTGGAGCCCTCCTTCCTCCTGGTCTACCCAGAGTGACTTGCTGCTTGGGTGCCTCACTGTCATTCTGAGACTCTCCTTCACAGTTCTTCTGAGTAGAATCCACTATTGCCTCTTTCTTGGCTAATTCCTTCTTTCAGTTGCAGTATATCCTAAAAGAATTTCATCAGAAAGTACCATCGAAGCTAAACTTTCTGATTGCTTACATATCTGAAAATATTTATTTATTTTTGCCTCACATTTGGTGCATGGTTTTGCTCTATACAGTCTCCTAGGTGGGAAATCATTTTCTCTCAAAATTTTGAAAAAAAAAAATCTTCCACTCTTTTCTAGCATCTAGTACTGCTGAGAATTCTGATGATAGTGTGTGATTTATTACTTTTTAAATAATTTGTTTTTATTTCCACACTGGAAAATTTAATTATATTCTATTTTTTATTGTTTTTTTTTTAAAATTGTTTTATTGTTTTTTTAAATTGTTTTTATTGTTTACAATGATATAGCTCAGTGTGTCTTTCTTTTATTCATTGAACCCAACATACCACAGGCTCTTTCAATCTGCAGACTTTCACTGAAAGACTTTAGCTGTAGATTTCTTCTATTATCATTATATATTATTATTATCACGTCCTTTGTATTATCTCTATTCTCGCTTTCTAATGGACATCTTGGAGTAATCATCTATGTTTTATTTTCTCTTATTTCTTATCATTTAGGTCTATTATTCTGGAAGATTTTTATTATTCATATTTTCATATGACATTTTAATTTAACACACATGCTTTCTGATTTTAAATTTTTAATAGAATTCTGTTCTTTTTTATTTGTTTTATACATGCAATAGGTATAGTATCTTCTTGAATATTTTTGAGAGTGCTATAAGATGTATTTTTTTTTTTTAAATCCCTTTGTTAATGAATTACCTCTGCTTTTCCTGGAATCATGTTTGCATATTTTGACCTTTCTCATTCAAATATCAGGTTTTTTTCCCTCAGAATTTTGGCGGGTCTTGCTTGTCCATTTATGTTTAAGAAAGATATAGAAGAGCTGAGTGAGTTTCTGTCAAAGGTGTTTATTGCACTGGCAAGCTTTGTTTTAAGATGTGTGGGTCGGGAGCTGAACACTATAATTTGGGACTCCTAAGAGTTCCAACTCCCACACAAGCTGCCCTACTTCTTTCCAAGCAGTGTATTCAATTTCTATTGAGAAGAATGGCTGCTTTTTCTTCCTTTCTCCTTCCCTTCCTTCATCCTTTCCTGTCTCCTCCCTTCCTCCCTTCCTTTCTGCCTTCCTTCTCCCTTCCTCCCTCTCTTTCTCACTCTCATCTACCCTCCTCCACCCCCACCCCCATCCCCCTACTATCTCTAATTTTCATTTTCTTTGTATCTTTCACCCAGGCTTGTGATGAGGGTAAATGCTAGGCAGCTGGACCTACTGAGAAAAATGCTGGGTGAGAGAAGCGGGTGTGGAAGGAGATACCACGATTTCTCTGAAATCTTTCAATGACCCTCTCCATTTTTAACCCATACCTCACATATACCCTCCTCTTAAAGTCCTCAGTCCTTTGGATCCACTGGGTAGATTAGCTTCTACTATAGCCCTTTCTGTGTATATACTTTATAACATCTTTTTTGCCTTACTTTATCAGTCACTAGTTCATCATCTACTTTCAGTCTTCCAAAAATTTTGTTGAAATCATTTGTTGATTTTCCTGCTTTCTATTCTTTTTCTCACTGTTGGTTTATACCATTTTTACATGTATTTCTACTGTCATATCCACTGAGTCTTGGGAAAGGGAGGAGATAAACATAGGTACTCTTTCTTTTATCTTGAATACAGACAAAAATGGTCATTGTCATTCATATATTTATTTGCTCATTCAGGGTGTTTGTTAAGTTCTTCCTAACTCTATGCCATGTACCGAAAATATAACAATAAGCAAAAACAAAATATTTCTATGCTTATAGGGACACCAAAGAGGGCAGATAACTAAGGATAGTTTAGCCTAATCTCAGGGAGCAGATTCCCTGAGAAAGTGAATTTGAATTAAGATCCAAGGGATAACTGAGAATGAGGTAATTAGGTTAAAATTGGGTGGGAAGAAATGTTCCAGGAAAAAGTGA
>NW_011915654.1:0-1242 GCF_000151845.1 Pteropus vampyrus | reverse complement strand
TCATCCTCTGTCTCTGGTCTAATTATAATTATTATGATAGATACAGAGAACCGTATAAAGAATGTACACTTTCTTTTTCTTGATGTATGAGCCTGAGATTTTTTTAATATGAGAGTAATGAGTATTGGAATATTATCTTCCAAGACTGATATTATTATAGGACAGGGTACTAGAGAATTTGGCATGGTTTTAGACTATGACTGTTTGTTTTTTTTTTAGAAAATGATATATTAAAAAAAAAGATAGGAAAACCAAAAGGGAAATATTGGAAGCCTCATTTGTTGACAAATATGATTGTTATTGTGAAATATAAATGAGTATAGTGATGGGAAAGGGTGTATGTGTGTAGAAAAATGTTAGAAAAGAGATTATAATAGTTTCTAGACACTCATCTATAAAAATCTGGATGCAAGTTTTCTGCTGTATCAGGCTTAAGAAGAGCCCAATCTGCTTCCATGGTGTTCCTGGGCACGATGTTCTTTTTATGAAGTAAATAAAAGTTCCTAAGATTTTTGAGGAAAATTAATTTCAGTCTTTTTTTGTACAGCCATGTACCCTAAGGTACTCTCGCTGAGTAGGGGACCCTGGTAGGGCTAGAGAGTTTCCAAATGTTTGCATCTCAAAGACTGAGAGTCTTTTTGTACTCATCTGTTTTACTTCTTTCTTCTTTTGAGTAAATAATCAAGGGCTAAGTAATTTAGTTATATGTATTATATTAGATTTCTAAAATCGTATGACTCATTCTGAACATTTGCCTTTAAAATTGCCTGTTTTTAAAAATATTTTATATATTTTAAAGATAAAAACATTTTTAGTTTTCAAATATATACATATATATACACATATATGATATATATATATATCATATATGTGTATATATGTATATATATACACACATATAATATATATGTGTGTGTATATATATATTGTATATATGCGTGTATATATATATGTATATATATTTTTTAACTTTAAATGTTATATACATACATATGTATACATATACATGTATATATACACGTATACATGTGTATATATATACACATGTATATACACATGTATATATATACACATGTATACGTGTATATATACATGTATATGTATATATATGTGTATATATATATATATATACACATGTATACGTGTATATATACATGTATATGTATATATATGTGTATACATATATATATGTGTGTATGTAAATATATATACCTCAAGATAGACTATTTAAATATATAACTA
>NW_011915653.1:0-2556 GCF_000151845.1 Pteropus vampyrus | reverse complement strand
TATGAGAGCTTTTCCAACCAGACCAAGTCCGTTAACTTGGTTTCCATTCCATGATGGCTTTTGACACTCGCTACGCCGGGCAGAAGGCCAGCCCTGGCATGACAAACGTGTTCAGCTGTATCTTTCAGCCCTCCAGGAACAGCAGCACGACCCAGGGATCCATTCAGATCGAACTGCACTTCAGGTAGTCCATCCAGACCCTTACTCTGCTGTTCTTCATTGAGATACCGCCTTTTGCGGCCAGCTCTAGAGAGCATCAAAGGACCAGAAATCACCAAAAAGATGGATAATGGCTTACCAGTGCAATGTGCTGTATATTAACTTACTATTCCTGTAACCTTGCAGTTTCATTTTTTGGCCAAAAGATGTCTCTGTTGTCTTAAAAAAAAAAAAAAAAAGTTGTTTAGATTTAAGCCAGATTCTTGAAATCAACCTGCCTGTTAAGTCTGTAGACTTTTAATATGTAAAGCAGCTTGGGGAAGGAAGAAAATTATTCTTGTTTAAGGAAAAAAGAAGCCTTTTGTCTATAGAAATAACAGAAGGGAAGGTGGTTTTGATTTGCATTACAGATTTATCTGTGCAAGTCTTGCTGACTCACTTCTTGTGAAAAGAGCTTTAGCTTCTTTGAAGGAGTTTATGTTTTTCTACCTGGTGTGATGGGAGGCAATGTTGTCTGTAGGAAGTGCATATGTCTTGGAAATCATTTGCGATCTGGTCTCAAAACCTCTATCTACCACTTTCTAGCTATGGGTCCCAAACAAGTTGTTTAACCTCTTTGAGCTGTGTTTTCTTCTTCTACAAAACAGAAAAGAATAACTATACCTCCGTCGTAGGGTGTGGGTAATAATGAAATGAGATAACTGGCCTCCTGTATGGCTCCATGATTCCTGAGGCAGTGTGTGGATTTTATGAACAGTACTCTGAGACTTCCTGCGTAAGTGAGAACTGGCCTGAAAACCGAAAAATTAGGTCCCGACTAAAGCAGTCCTTCAATGCAAATCCAAGAGGAGGCCTGTGAAACTGATGTCAGTTTCATCTTATTTGTGCATAGTGTCATCAGATATGTTGTAAATATGTAGACCAGTATGTGAAAAGGCTGGGTAAAAGTCGGTTAGGCAAAAAAAGAAAAATCATTAAGATTATTCCTGTATTCATTTGTTTAAACATGCCTGACATTTCAGTGTGCTGTTCAGTGAATTCCTTAGGGTTAAGATGCTTTTTAGGGAGAGGTTGTGGTCTCTTCATATGCCTTTACAAAGTCTAGCAAAGTAAGACATTTAACCTTTTAAAGAACTTTTTAAAAGCTCAGTAATAGGAATGCTAATTGTCTCTTATTGCGCCCTGCCATGAGCCAAGCACTTTACCTACCTTTATTTTAATTCTCACAAGTCTGCAAAATGGGTGACTTCTTCCCCATTTTGAAGATGCAGAACTAGAAGCTTGAAGGGGGTTAGATAACACTTCTCAGGTCACACAGAACTCAAAGCCCATGTCCTTTCTGACGGTCGTCAGGCCCACCACGTTTCTAGCGATGGGCTGCTTGCAGTCAGGCCGCCTGTGCTTTGCAGCTCCGTTGTTCGAAGATGCTGTTTATTTGAACAGGAGGCTTGCATATGTTCGGTCCATCTGCAGAAACAGTTTCTTTTTGGATTTGCTTTATTATCATTTATCCGGCTTGCTGAACTGTCAGCTAGTCATTCCACCTATCATGTTTTTAATATACAAGCAGCCTTGAAACGTTATTCTGTTTATGTACTAAAGGTATATAATTTCTTGGAGTCAAATAATAACGTCTTACCTTGGCTCTTGCTAACAGAAGTGCCATTGTTAGCAAGAGGGTTAAAATGTTCTCTCGATTAAAACTTTTGAACGCTTTCTGTGTCTCAAGAAGAATTGCTCTTCTGTTGGGATTTTGTGTGTCAAATATAAATCACTTCACAGTGTTTAAAGGCTTGAAATATTTTCCAGAAATATGATCAGACACACTTTGACTTTCCAGTTAGTGCATAGCTCTGACGATCTATGTTCAAAATGGGGTGGAAAAATTTTACTGAGGGCAACATTTTTTCTCTATTACAAAAGGGTAGAGTGTTTCTGTGAAAAATGCTGTGTCTGTGTGAAGGAGACATACATCACTGTGCCCTTTGCTAGAGGCAATGAGCCAGGTTTGGGAGAACCAAGAGACTGGGGAAGCCAGCCTTGCTGATATCTCGTGATGGGTCAGCTTTCCCAGACTAGGAGCCCTTTAGGGCAGGGAGCCGGTTACGTGTAGTATCTAGAGCCCCAGGGTCGCTTTGGGCTCCCAGAACGAAGTTCAACCCAGAAAACCTTGCAGAGGTGCCTCCAGCCCATTTTTCTCCTGTCCTACCATCTCTGCCCACTGTGTACTAGTAGGGCCTGGTAAGCCCCTGAGCACCCCATGGTTTGAGGCCAGGCCTGAGCATCCTCCTTGAGTTTTCATCTCAAATAGAGAATTTGGGGTAATGTGGTCTTGCAAAACGAATATTCTCTCTCCCCCTCCCCCAACTCCCCGTCTAGGGCACTTGGGGTTAGGTG
>NW_011915652.1:0-3086 GCF_000151845.1 Pteropus vampyrus | reverse complement strand
TCAGCTCACTAAACCCAGGTCGGAGCGACGGCTGCCCAGCCCCGTGACGACACATCGTCACTGAATTCCGCGCGGGAAGCGGGCGAGCCTTACGGGGCGGACGTCACGCAGTGAAGCTTTGAGAAAGTAAACAGGTGAAGGGAAAGTCCACAGTGTCCTGTCCCACCCCAGCCCGGACCGCCACATCCACGCGCTCGTCACCAGGGAGCCGTCACCGGCCCGGAGCGGGAGTCATGGCTGCTGCTTCCCTCTGACCAACTCCCCGCGTCCAGACCGCTGCCGGAATTGGCCAAATCTCGCCCTCCAGGGTTTCCCAGAGCCAGGCCCGTCCCCATCAGCACCCCACGAGTGCCTCCGAGCTTTCCGGCGCCCTTCCGGGGTTCCGCAGTCGGCAGGTGGCAACTGGCAGCGTGGGCACCGCCAGCCACGGGGCAGTCGCGTCCTCGGGGTGCTCTGCGTTGGCAGGTGGGCCTGAGGCCCTCGGTGTTGGTGGGTGGGGGAAAGAAGGCCGGACGGCTTCTCGGGACAGATGGTCCCCCGCCCTACAGGACCGTGGCGTGTCTGCTCTGCTTCCCCTGCGTGCGGATAAGCCGGGCCTGCTGTCGCTTAGCCGAGAGCTAAGTCACTCTCGTCCCTCTCGGGGTGCCCCGGGCTTCTCGCGCTGGCGCCTTCTGACCTTCTTATTTTCTTCCGTTCAGAGTTACTCATTCTACCAAGATGCCAGCAACCGACGACCTCACTACGTCTTCACGATGCCGGAGCAGGGCAGGCTGCCAACCCAGGGGATCGCTCCGTGTCACCTGGGCCTCGGGCCAGCTGGGACCCGGGCCCCCTTTTCCCAACAAGAGGGGCTGCCCGCTTGCTCGGCCTCCGCCGGCACAGGTGCTTTCTCTGCAGCTTTCTTGGGCCCCGGTCTCCGGTCGCCAGGCAGCGGGGGTTCCCAGCCAACTGCGGCAAACAGCTGGCGCCACAAACCAGACTTCCTGGCACCAGGCGGCCCGGGCATTCCCCCGGCGACAGGGCTGCCTCCGCACGCGGGCCCTGTGAAAAGCGAGCGTGCAGGAGTCGGGAGCCTCCGCCGGAACATCTGCCTCCAGGCCCCGCCCCGCCCCGCTCTCTGTGGGACGCAGGACGATGGGGTCCCGCCACCCCCTCTTCTGGCCCTAGCTTTCCCCTGGAGGCCCACACGCACCCCATGAGGCTGTTCCTGACAGTGACAGTGTGACGTCCAACCTGAGCCCTGGGACACTCGGCGCCCTTTGTCACTCCGCTCTCTGGGTCAAACACCTTTGACCTCTGCACGTCCCTCCCTCTGATGTGAGTGTCCCCGCTCGCCGCTGCCGGCCAGCAGCAAGGTCCCCCCTCTGACCCCTGGAACGTGACATTTGTATCCCTCTCACCGTACACCGCGTCCTCCTGTAGTATAAATGCCCCATCCCTCTTACTCTGGTGCCTCCCGTGCCGTCTGTGATGAGGGACCCTGTGTGTGAAGTTCGGGCCCTATCGTTCTAGAAATATTTACTGGGTGTCTAGGATATTTCGGATGCTCTAGGCCCTGCAGACAGACATACATGAAGAACACGGCCCACGCCACGTTCATAGTTACAGTTCTTGGAGTGAAAAGACAGAAGAAAAGGCACAGAGAGAGAAAAGTGACCACACGTACAACCAAATAAGGAGAGACGCCGCCCTGTTCACATCCACTGTTTCTTCAGGTGGGGGCACTGTGACGTGGTGGCTGGAGCCCGGGAGACCGACTCCTGGCCATAGCAGTCCTGTCCGGAAATGTCCCTCCAAAGCTCAGCAAAGACACGGTCCCCGCCTCTCGGGGCTGCCGACGTCCCATTTGAATGTTCCCTCGATACAGCCCTCCGCTGCTGGACTGGAGAAAGCAGTTGACCTGGGCAGGGAGAGGTGCGTTCCGTCAGGGTCTCTGGGGTCTCACTTCCAGTTTTTTAAGACGGGGGAGGGGCCATGAGAAGAGGGAAACCCAACTGCCACTTCTCCAGGGACTGTCCCCCATAATGGGGAGGAGGAAAAGCTTCTTCCAGAAAACAGAGGCTCGAGAAAGAAGAAATCTCATGAGAAGCCCACTCCTGGGTCACTCCAAAGATCAGACATGTCTCCTCTAACGCGAATGGATGGATGGATGAATGAATGAATGAGGGGCTGGGGCTTCTGGCTCTCCGCTCCCTCGCTGTGGCAGGGGGGCGGAGCAGGGCCAGCAGGAGGGACGAGGTCCTCCAGGAGCGGTGTTCTCTGTCCTTCTTTGGCAATCCACTCTTTCCTGCCCAGGGCCCCGGGGCCGGCCGTGGCTGGAGTAATGGCTCATACCATGGTCAGGGGGCAAAGGGCACTTGTGTTCATTACTGGAAGTGAGAAAACATAGATCCGATATTGTCAGAACGGGGGCCGTGCACCTCTGGGATACGTGGCTCTTGCAGGTGTGAAATGGTGGCGTCAGCATCTTCCGGCTCGTAAAAGTAATTCTCGCACCTAAAAGTGTTTCGATCGCAAAACGTTTTCTTTGGGCCGAGGCATGTAATCGGCTTTACAAGGTGAGCCCGAGGCGTGTGACAAGAATTTTCCTCTGTGTACTGACAGCAGCGGCAGCCGTCCAGGCGCTCTGCATGGCCCCGTCCAGTGTCACCAGGCTTCCGGCCACCGCCGCCCTGTGGCTCGGGTGGGCCAAGGTTAGTGTCTTGAAAATAAAAAGTCCTTCTAACCGAAGGACAGGACAGACTAGGTTACGATTCTGCAGACAAGAAAGAGGAGAGATGCAGATTCTCTAAAGAAACGAGTCCTGATTTGTACCCAAACCCAAGCTAGACGGCTGGACGGTCTGTGAACTCACATCGCCCTTCTCGACCCCTCGGTCCCCACCTGTGCCCGGCGCGGAAGCTTTCAGTCCCTCCAGGTGAACAGTCGAGTCCAGAGGGACAAACACACAGAGTCAGAGACACCAGGATTGGGCGTCCCCTCAAGTCCCCTCAAGTCCCAGCTGGGGACAAGCCGTGCAGATCTTGGGCCCTTCCCAGGGAGGTCTGGGGACAGCGCCGACGGGGCGCCAAAGCGAGCAGACCTGA
>NW_011915651.1:0-1450 GCF_000151845.1 Pteropus vampyrus | reverse complement strand
TTTTAAAGTGGCTGTGGGACCGATTTTCTCTTTTTCAAATGAAAAGAAGCATTTGGCTTTGTGTCCGTTGCATAGGAGGTGCAGATGTGACAATGTGGTCCTAGAAAATCCTGCAGAGGTGAGCAGCCCTTCAGGATTGCAAGGACCAACAATGGCTCACCTCCTGATGATCTCCCCAAACCAATAACCCCGCAAAACAGAACGGCTATCCCCAAGCACCTCTTGCAGAAAAAGGTAATACACACAGTGGTTGGGAGTTTCAAGTCCTCAGTGACCTCAAAAGGTCACTTTAGCGTTCAGCTTCCCTTTCCTCTTCTGTAAAATGGGAATAGAAACTGAATCTGCTTTACGGTGGTGGTGTAAGGACTGTAAGAGCTGTAGTGTGCAAAATGTCTGGCACATATTCAAATGTTCGAGGCATACTAGCTATGCCTATTAGTAATTAGCTATTTACTATTTACTAAGAGGAAAGACTGGGAGATCGCGTCTCTCCTGGCACCTGGGGAGCTTGGCTGGCCAGCCCCAGTGGAGGGGTCACACGCCTTCCAGGCCTCCTGAAGTCCAGGCAGCGGGGCATCATTGTGACTGCTCAATAAGGGTGACCTGGCAGCCGCCCAGGTGTGAGCACAGGTGCGGCCCAGACCACAACCAGGGCGTGGGCGCGGGCGTGGCCAGCGGAGGTCGAGGGAGGCCAACTGTGCCCGGACGGAGGTGGGGGTGGGGCTGGGGCTGGCTCCGGCCCCACGGGCCCGGCAGGGGGCGTCTGCGGCCTCCCGAAGGTCGCCGTCTGGCTCGGGACTCGTGGACACTGAGAGTCGCGCGCGCCGGCCCCGCCCCCGGCAGCCCCGCCCCCCGGCGCCACGGGGTGGCCGCGGCCCGGGGCCACGCGCGGCGTTCGCCACCCGGCGAGTCACTAGCGCCGTCCGGGTGTCGGTCCCCGCGGGCTGACCCCGGACGCCGCGTCGGGGCTGGGGGTGGGGACGGCTGGGCGCGACGCCGCAGGGCCGCCCCGCCCTGGGAGGTGCCCCGGCCCTCATCAAGTGACCAGTATCCCTTCCAGGAGAACAAGGTCCTTCAGAGGGAAGCGGGCTCCGGCCCGCGGCCCCGGCGCCAAGCCGCCGTCAGCTCCTTCCTGTGCGGGATGATCCATCTCCTCACCCACCCGGAAAAACATAGTCCGCCCCTCGCGTCCTTGTGGAGTAGCGCTCGCTCCGGGCAGTGCGAGTCTGCGCCCGCACCCCTGTCTTCCCCGTTCCCAGCCTCCAGGGCCCACTACGGGGATAAAGCAGCTCGGAAGGGACCTCGAGAGAGGAACGAGAGCGGGCGCCGGGACGGGCGGGGAGGCGAGGCCGGCGGAGGGACACGGCGGCCCGCGGCGCGGTGCGCATGCGCGCGGGCCGGAACGAGTTCCGGTCTGGCCCAGGCCTGGCTCCTAAAAATAGCCCCGGTG
>NW_011915650.1:0-1024 GCF_000151845.1 Pteropus vampyrus | reverse complement strand
TTATGATTAGTTCCAGCAATGTCACAGATGACAAGACTACATGTGCACACAAATTCCTGAAGCATAATTCAATGTCCTTTATAGGAAAAGGGTTTTTTTTTCTCATAAAATAAAAAGAATTCTTTCGCATTAAGAATTCTTTTGCAATATGAACTTGGAGAAAAAGTCCCATGAAGATGCACTGCATATCTTTTCTCTCGACTGGCCTATTACTATATTATTTTAATTGGAACTTTAAGTATTGATCCTTGTTAAAAAAATAAAAACATTCCTCCAAATATATTTGTTTCGTTGTACTGTTCATCTAGAGTTGCCAGATAAAACATAGAATGAGGATGCACAGTAAACTTGAATTCCCAATAAATGGCAATTTTTTAAGATGTCACACATATTATAAAAGGACATACTTATACTAAAAATATTATTTTTATCTAAAATTGAAATTTAATTGTGTCCTATATTTTTATTTGCTAAATCTAGCAATTCTAGGATCCATCAGACAAACTGTTTAAGATCTTTTTCTTCCACTATCTCCAAGTTCTAAAAGGCTAGAGCGTATATCTGTCTTATGCATATTTAATAAATATGTACATATTTATTGAAATGGAACACAGTCTTACACTGCATAACAATGTTTCAATCAATGGCAGGCCACATATATGATAGTGGTCCTATAAGATTATAATGGAGCTGAAAAATTTCTATCGTTTTGTGGTGTTTCAGCTGTTATAACATCTTAGCACAATGCATTACTCACGTGTTTGTGATGTTGCTGGTTTAAACAAACCTCTGTACTTACATCCATATAAAAGTATAGCACATGCAATTATGTACAGCACATAATACTTGATAATGATAATAAATGTCTATGTTACTGGTATATGTATTTACTATGCTATATTATTCATTGTTATTTTAAACCATACTCTTTCTATTTAGAAAAAAATTTTTGTGATGAAACAGTATTCTATGTTACACTGGTGGCAATCTCATACATCTTGATTGTATCATTTTATCTTGTGCT
>NW_011915649.1:0-2197 GCF_000151845.1 Pteropus vampyrus | reverse complement strand
CATTTTTAAATTTTTATTTCTATTTGATTTTTTCTAATATTTAGTAAAATGCTTGTGAAATGTTAGCCAGTGCTTTAGTAGCAGCCAACAGACGTGTGTTGTCTACAGCTGGGTAAGAACTGTAAAGGGATATTGATACAATCTTAGTGTCAGGGGTGTGGTGACAGTGGTGAGAGCAGTGAGAACCTCAAGAAGAGGACATTCAGGGGACAGAATTCTTTTTCTGGTGCTAACTTTAGAGATTCTAGGTATTAACCTAGACTTTGAAAGGCAGATGGAATTTTCAAAGGTTGAGCTGGGGCTGGGCATGCTGGTAGAGGACACAGAGTGAGCATAGAGGTAAGAGAGTGATTGCTGGATAGTCGTGGATGAGGTGATGGAAAGAAAACCCTTCTCCCTCCTCTCTCTCACGGTAGAAAGGAAGAAGTACAGTACCAATCTAACTATCCCATTCCTGCCACTGACCAAGCCATGTTTAACAGGTCACCAGACCACTGCCGGGAGGAAGGGGGAAGCCACTCCCGTGGTTGTGGCACTCTCCTGCTTTCTCCTTGCCTGAAGCTGATGCAGAAAGTCCCCAGACCAACATTTGTCCACTCTGGAACCTGCCCTCTCTCTGCTCCTTCCACTCAAGGGGAGATTTTTAGTTTAGAGAAAGGGAAGAGGTCTCTATAAACCTGCAGATTAGTCTCAGGGGAGTCAGAGGACTTTATACTGGGCCTAATGGGTATGACTATGATTAGAAATAAAATGACTTTGTGTGTTCCATTTAATATCGAAGCTCCAGAAGAGAACAAGGGGCGGGATCTGGGCATTTCCTTGGACTATCTAAAACCAAGAAAACCTGATGAATAACTGTTAACAATGGATAAACCAATTTCCGAATCTAGAAAATAAGGGTACTGATGATTTAACAACCTCCCTCGAAGTAGTTAAATGGTAAATAACTGAAAATATACTTCATAATTTATAAATATATATAGTATTAGGTATGTATATATATATATGAAAAAATATATATATTTTTTAACTTGGGTGAGAGTTTGAATCAGGTAAACCTTTTACAATTTTACAAAGTAGTGATCCTATTTTAGATTCTTTTTCTTTTTTTTCCTGGTGTGATTAAAATAACTTGAAAATACACTTCAAATTTCGGTTGCCTAATTCTTAAATATACATAGACATTCATAATAAAGCTCATATATTCAGATTGGTAATGCTATACCATCTATTTAAATTCAGTAAAGACTTTTCAAGCAAAAAAAAAAAACTTTCATAATTCTATTCTATTAGTTGTATACTTAGTGTTTGAGATTTTAGGAAAGAAATGAGCATGGAAATGTAAAAAGTGGACCAAATTCCCCTTTTTACTCTAAGAGAGCACTAGCATGAACAAACCTCCTACTGCTCAGTACATATCTATGAACAGTAGGATAAAAATGAATACTTTAAAGATGAATTCTTTAGAGTTCAGTGGTATTGCTCTATGTACAAAGCAATCAGGGGGTAAAGAAAGTACTCTTTTTTTTCAAAAAAATACAATAGATTTTGTATTTTTGGAGACTTCCTTCTAACCTTTTTTTTTTTAATGTCTCAAGATTTTCTTTAGGCATTTGGGACCCTCACCTGATGTTTTTCAGGTACTTAGAGTTCTATCTTCCTTCTGAGAATAGAGACTTGTGATAATTACGATATTCTTTTTTAATGTCTGCAGTTACTGACTAAAGAATTCATTATATTCCTAATTGATATATTAAATAAATAAAGCTAAAGTCTAATATATACGGAGTAGATATAAAATACTATTTAACTCTATTTGCTTCTAAAAGTGACTTGAGGCAGCTGTAATATAACAGATAAAAGCATAGTCTTTAAGGTCAACAAGATTACGGGAAGTTAGGGCTAAGCCTCCCCAAGGCTGTTTTTCATCTCTAAAATGAGAAACATTAATTCATATTTCATCAGATTTTTTTATGAGAACTAGTACTTTCATCAGGGTCATCAGTGACTTAAAACTTCTCTAAGCCTTGCTAGTCTAGGTTAGCAACGTTTGGTAGGGTTGACCACCCCTTGTTTCTGGAAATAACTTTTCCTCCTAGGTTCTGGGAAACCCATTGACCTAATTTTGGTTTTCCTGTTACCTCATTGGCCACGTCTTCTAGCAGATTTTTGTTTCTAAGAAAATATAGGCAGTCTC
>NW_011915648.1:0-2828 GCF_000151845.1 Pteropus vampyrus | reverse complement strand
TCATACTCTATATTAAGCCATTTCAAAATATGTCCTAACTGCATATTTTAAATGGTGTTCCGACAGACTAATTTTTAAAAAGAGATAAAAATGATAACCGCTAAAATCTTTTTTTGTAATTTTAAATCAAGATGAAAAAAGTTACATGATGGAAATTGTATCATTATTGTAAAAGTAGAGACTTCCGAGAACTTTCTCACTTGCGAAAATGCACAGGCTTCGCCAGCCCCTTGGGGCTCTGAATGGAATGTTCAGTCATTTGTGGGTACTTGGGAACAGAAGATTGAGAAGCACTCACTGACACTTTGGGCTCCTTGAGGTACAAACAATGTCTCATTCCTCTCTGTAGCCTCATGCTGAATTCAGGGCCACCCACAGACAGCGTGCCCAGGGATGCTTTGGTCCACCCTTCCACCGTCCCATCTGAGCATCCATCCTTGTCAATGAAGAAGCCAAAATGGCAGCCTTATACTGACGGAAGGAGCTCAGTATATGGAGACCTCAGACAGCTGTGGGTCTGAATTCTGACTCTGTCATTTATTAGCTGTGTGATCACCTCTCAGAGCCTCAGGTTCATCAATTATAAATGAGTATAAAAGGACCACCACGACCAGCCCAGGCAGAAAGGTGAGGGAGTAGGAGATGTCTGCTACAGTCCAGAAGTCTGATTTGAGACTAAGAAGGCAGGAAGGAGCTGAGGACTAGGGAAGGAGTCCCTGGGCCTCTGGGATGAGAAGGGACCATGTTGAATTGTGGCTTTGGAGCTCCAGCCCCTCCCATTCCGAGGAGGCAATGTGATGGCCAGAGGGTGACTTGGGTGGAGTAATGGAAGGATCAGGTGTTTCTCAAACACCTCAGGTCTCCGACCAGGTGTGCTGGCCTTCTCATGTCTGCCAGTGAGTCCCTTGGGGGCACAGCTCACAACAAAGATCTTTTGGCAGTGGGGGTAATGTACTAGCAGGCTGCTAACAAAGTCTGTGACCCTGGGCAAGTGCCTTCTCTATAGCCTCGTTACCACACTCTTAGTTTTGCAGAGTAACAACACATTCACTGCCTCTTGCTTCTTTCTCAACAAGGGCTATGTGTCTCCCCTGGGCCAGACCTAAGCAAGACTTCTTGGCAGATGCTTTCAAAATCATCTGCTACGAATGGCCTGTCGTCACTAAAAGATCTGGGGGCAATACAGACTTTTTTTTTTTTAAATTAAAACTGCCACACACACACACACACACACACACATATATAGCATAACACACTCAATTATATATATATATATGGAATAACACACTCATAATTTTATGTGTGTGTGTGGGGGGGGGGAATAACACACTCAATTTACTGAATTGTAAATTCAGCTATGTGTCCCCCCTGGGCCACAGCTAAGCAGAACTTCTTGGACTATGCTTTCAAAAGCATCTGCTTGGAATGGCCTGTCGCTGTTACTATGAATCTCTGTGTCTGTCTCTGGTCCTAAAACAATTTAGGCATAACTTCACATGATCAGTGCAAGTTCTATTCTTTCTAAGCCTTGGAAATAGAAGTAAAATCTTTAACATATTTAATTCTAGTGGATGATACAACTTTCATTAAAAGCTTTGAAGTGTAGCTGCTCTTAAAAAGGCTTTAACATTGATTTGTATTTTGGTCACTTCATTTGTCAATGATTTCATCAATAAAATACTACTAATAAACCCACCAATACAAAAGACTATATGCATTACATGAGATTAAAAAAATAAGAATAAGTGAGAAAACAAAATTCTTCCTTCTTTTATGTTGTAACTTTGACCAATTCTAATAAAGTTTAGCAAAACTGAAAATAGAAAAATATGGCAATTATATCTCAAACACTATAGTTTTCTTTGCATAGAATCTATTGTTTCAGCTAATAGAGGTATTAATTATTTCCAAAATATGTTCCTCTGAATGTTAATATATATTATTGGAGAAATGGATTACGTATTTATAGAAATATACTGACTACTGGCATAAACAAAAGTATGTAACTTTATATCAGGACTTCTAATGTCTCTTAATATGCTCATTAACGTATTAAAGATACTGATACATATTTTACATCTGTTTAAGTAATTTGGCCATATTTAAAGTATTTGCAGTCACAAGGAACAGAAAACACAACTTAACATGGCTTATAAATTAAGATAGGGGGACATTTAGATTCTGGCTCTCTATGTACAGAGCTTAGAAGCTGCCATACCATCCTAACAAGTAAAAAGCTGAATGGAGTGAAAAATCAAAATTCTCTTTGGAGGAGAGCACAGAACAAACCACTGCCCCCCAAGATTGTTGACACAGAAGAATTCAGGGACTCGTGGCTTACAGTACAGATACACGCAGTCAGAAACCAACCTGAGAACTAGTGCAAGAGTAGGAAAACATAAAGTGTAATTAACGAATTGCTGGAGAAAGACTCAATATGGACAAACGAGAGTTTAAAGTGTTAATAAAAAAATTAAGAAAAAAAAAACCCCACAAAACTAAGGTAGCTCATCATCTCAGTAAACAAAAAGTCCAAAGGCTGGTCAGTTATGTTTGATTTTATGACTCAATTGTGTCATGTTGGAGTTTTTTTGTGGGTTTTTTGTTTTGTTTTGTTTTATTTTGTTTTTACGTGCAGTTTTCAGCTCTGATATTCTTAATGTGTCAGAATTTTCTGTTTTGATTCTAGCATGAATTATTGTAGTGAGTGTTCTACATCTAAATTATAAACAAAATTATGTTCATCTTTTTTCCTATTGTTTTACTCTCTTTTTTGTTGTTTATTTTTGGACCAAGAAAATCTCTCTGGATTTCACTAAGTTGATCTA
>NW_011915647.1:0-1240 GCF_000151845.1 Pteropus vampyrus | reverse complement strand
GGACACCCGGATAAAGATCCAGAGGGTTCTCCTCCCCCTCCGCGACCATCAATGCCATGCATATCGGCATCCGCGAGTTCCTTTGGATATATCAAAAAGATGGTAGAAATCAGCCATTCGGTCCCCAGTTAGATTTCCCGGGCTAGCGCCCGAAATCATTGCCCCCCCCTCCGCCAACCCTATCTCAACGCGCGCGCACATACGGAGATTGTGCGGCTTTTTTCCCCCCTTGGGAAAAAACCGAGGAGAGTAAAAGAAGAGAGGGCAAAGAGAAGAACTCCTTCTCGGCGGTGTCTGCACTCTGTGTTGCGGCGGGGCGCGGGGACACGGCCGCCACCCGCCCGCTCTCTCCCGGCCCTGCGGCGTGTGTCACTGGGAGAGCGAGCTAGAGCACCCGCATCCGAGGACGTTGCGAGACTTTTCAGCGCTCGAGCCCACATCGCCGCTGCCGCGGCAGGCAGAAGATCCAGGGGCGAGAAGGGCCTTGCCTCCCCCTCGCCTTCCTCGCACGGCACCCCGCGCCCTGCCGGTCCGTGCAGGCAGGCGGAGGGAGGGAGGGAGCAGCGAGGAGGCGGGCGGAGCAGAGGCCCGGGCGAAGCGCACAGCGGCCGGCCCGCCCGCCGGTGGATGCGGCGCCCCGGGAGCCTGGAAACAACTTTGCCGTGTGACGCGCCGGGAAGACCGCAGGGCCCGCGGCCGGGGGCTCCGCGCTGCCTCTGAGCCGGTCCGCACTGCCCGGAGCTCTCCGCACTGCGCTCGCTCCGTTCCACCGCCCGCCCGCCGGCCCGCGGCGAGGACTACCCGCCCGCCGCCTCCACCGGCTGCTCTTCCTCTGTGCGAGGACGCGAGGGCGAGGCGCTCAAGTGAGAGCGCGGGGCCCCGCCGCAGCGCTCGCCGCAGCGCCGCACCAAGCCGTGCCCGGCTCCACTCCGGGGGACTCCGGCGCCTTTGCTTCCGTCTCGGCCAAGTTGCATCGACCGGCCCTTTCGCCACCTTCTCCGCCCTGCAGCCAGACGACGCTGCCGCCGCTTTCGCATCTCCCGAGAGGAGGCCTGCGTGGACCCAACGCGAAGAGGATGGAGAGAACGCTGCGAATGCGTAGGCTCCCGAGACGTCCGGGCGGAGTGACCTTCTGGCCCTCTTCCTCGCCGCACGCGCCTTTTCGGCTCAACGGGCCCCTGCGCCCCTTTCCGTGGCCGCGCCGAAAACCCTGTGGTCCGGACGGGCCCTTCCCCCTAGT
>NW_011915646.1:0-4300 GCF_000151845.1 Pteropus vampyrus | reverse complement strand
TTAAGGAGTGCATAAGTATAGGTATTCACCCATATGAGAGATGCAAACAGAGCCATGGGTTCATTGTGAAGATATTCTTTTTAATATAATTAGTCAAACATAAAAAAATTGAGATATATTAAGATTTCATTTCATGTAGAGGTTTAACAGTGAAAATAACAAACAATCAGAGACTCAGAGAAAATGGTCAGTGGCATAGTGGTTATCCGAGGAAAAAAGTGGGAAAGAGAAGGGAGATAAGGATAAAGGGGGTCAAATCTACAGTTCGAAACAGGTCAACAATATATACATGACATATTATCGAACTGTACACTTAAATTCCAAAGGGAATTTAAGTTTAGGTGGTAAATACACAATCCAATAAATACATGACATATTATTGAACTGTACGCTTGAAACCTATATAATTGTGTTAACCAATGTCACCCCAATAAATTTAATATAAAAAGTGCCCTCGAAGTCTGGTATAACATTCTCAGGCAAAAGGAAATAAACAAATAACTTATTCCCATTTGGATGAGATGCCATTTTCAACAATAGGAGTGCTTGAGTCACCTGCTCATTTATTTGTTTCACTGAGATAAATGCATTTAGCATGGCATTTCCAAACACCAGACAACAACTTAACTTAAACTGAAATATTATAGAGAATAGTTGTAGAAGGACTCACTCAGAGCTAGCTGAATATTACTTTCTCTTTCAAATAGATTTTTAATTAGAAAATGATCAAAGCTATGTCACCAAATTTCAATTCTATTTATTATTAGAAATATATATTAAAATATTAAGACAATTCACTTTAGAGATCAAAAGCCATATGAACAAAATTTGCATTATAATAATTTGCTAATTTGCTTAATATGTTAATAAAAGTTAAAAAAAAAACACAATTGTATCGGATTTTCCAAAAATTTAAGACAATTTTGTGTCTTTTGTATATTTAGAAGCTAAAAGTATAAAAAGGTGCACTATAAAAATATGTATAATCAAAAAAACCTAACTATACTTAAATTTTGGATCCAGAGAGCAACATTAAACAAATAAATTGTCGACTCACTGCCGGAACATTTTCTGTGCTTTATATAAATTGAATCAACTAATAAGAAAAAATCATGTTATAAAAGAGGCATACACTCAGAAATAGAATATAAAAAAACAAAGAAAATTTATGTCTCTACCTTTCAGAAGTCATATACTCCCTCTAAACTTGAGTAGTTAAGTAAAGTTAACTGTTATTTGGCAAGAAAATATAGCAACCATGTGTGGCAAAAAGGATAATAGTTCCCTAAATATGTCCATGTCATAATTACTGCAGCCTATAAGCATATTACACGGTAAAAGAGACTGTTATGGGCTGATATGCACCCTCTGCCAGCCGCCAAATTGATATGTTGAAACCCCAACCCTAGCACCTCAGAATGTGAACGTATTTCCAAATAGGTTAAGTTAAAATGAGGCAGTTAGGGTGGGACTTCTAAAAAAGGGAAGATATTTCACATGGAGATCAAAAATTGAATGCTTGGTAAATGTTTGCTGGGCCATCTTTTTTTTTTAATATATATATTAAAAAAATATATATATATGTATATATAGAGAGAGATATATATACATACATATATATATATATATATATATATATATATATATATATATTTTTTTTTTTTTTTTTTTTTTACGGTGACATTGGTTAACAAAATCCAGTAAGTTCCAGGTATACAATTCAACAGTAATGCATATGTATATACATTGCATTGTGTGTTCGTGTCTCATAGTTAGAGTTCTTTCTGGCTGGGCCATCTTTAACAATGGGATACTTTGATCAAATGAGCCTCGCTAAGCTCTTTGCTGTCTATCACACACCAGTTCCTATTAAACTATAGTTTATTAAACTATAATTTGTATGATGACAGGTCCCTCACTGGAGCAGGTTCTCTATCTAAATTTTTTTAGGCAGTTAGAGGAAAGGTCAAAGAATCTTTCTTTTTTTGAAAATAAACCAGCTTAAAGCAATCAATATCCCAAAAGGCATATTTTGAGGTGGAAAACTCTGCTCACTCTCACTTCCATTTACTGAAAAATATTTGTGAAATAATAATTTTTCTGCATCTCTTAGTTTTAATTTTATTAGCCTTAAAAACAAAAGAATATTTTAAGAGCTCAACCTTAAGATGACTTCATGAGAAAGTATTCTTAGATACTCTAAGAATCTTGGAAGAATAATAGTAGATTTTATTATTAAGATATTTTTTGCTGATCACTGTGCAATCGGCTTTGGTCAGCAGCTACAGGTGATGATTGTGGTCATGCTCTCCTCCTTCCTCGCTCATCTCCAAGCACATTTTCCATTTTAAAGTTATGGATCATATCTAAAGGAGAGCTTATCTGGATACATTATTCTAGGCTGGTAGTTCCTTTCATTGAATAGTTTGAATATTAAAGCTAAGCAAAATAAGCCAGACAGAAAAAGTTGAAAATCACATGATATCACTTATATGTGGAATATAAAATTAAAAGCAACAAATGAACAGGACAAACAGAGACTCATAGACATGGACTATAGACTAGTGGTTACCAGAGAGTATGGGGG
Source organism: Pteropus vampyrus (assembly GCF_000151845.1). Classification (NCBI taxonomy): domain Eukaryota; kingdom Metazoa; phylum Chordata; class Mammalia; order Chiroptera; family Pteropodidae; genus Pteropus; species Pteropus vampyrus. Next base: position 1,713 of record NW_011915646.1, on the reverse strand, counting down.
AGGGGCGAGGTACATAGGATAAAGGGGGTCAAATATGTGGTGACAGAAAGAAATTTAACTATGGAAGATGAACACACAGTGCAAATATATATATATGCCTTACAGTTAAAGTGTACAGCTGAAACTTATTGGCTTTCATTAACCAATATCACCTTAAAAAAATAAATTAAAAATAAATAAATAAATAAATAAAAAATATATATATAAAGTTACGGATCACGAAATATAAATGCAGAATATCTAAGAAGTTCGTTTTCAGTCCTAGCCTGCTATGCCATTCTTTAATGTAGAGGGAGTACTATGGGGAAATAGTCCATTTACTTCACTGTGGTCCATTCAGTTTTCTTCTAGAACATGTCATTTTACATAAAAACAAATATTTTTTTTTTCAGGAAATTTCACTTACCTTCAAGATCATCAATCTTCTCAAAGAGAAATAGTTATGAAAAAGTTTTGTTCATCCTCATTGATTAAGTTCAAATTACAGGTATTCATTTATTGTCACATTTTACTGTGGCAATTTCACATTTTAATTGATGATATTATTATTCCAGCTCCTTCACATTACTTTTGTTATTTTCAAATATTACAGATGCTCAAGATTAAAAATACCTTTATTCTACCATTTTTAACTACAGTGATTGTCTCATTGATTTTGAACTATATCTTTATTATTGTTATGTGATTTTAAATTTTCTCCTCTACTCAATATTTTATTGAAAAATATGTTTCTTTTCCCCAGATTTTATTATCAATGTCGTTATTTATTTGGATTCTAACCACGGAATATTATTCCTTGTAATTTTACTTTTTACAAGCAAATTTTACTCGAAGTTGAGTACAACTTCCTTGAGAATTCTCTGTGAACAAAGTCAAGTCTCTTTGCTAAGGAGGTATATCTCAAATAGGTTTTGGATAGTCTACCAAGAATGTCTACAATGTGTAAATAAGCAGTATCTTTTTTTTTTTTTTTTTTTCAATTTTCCAGATCAAGTATGCGTGAGAAATCCATGTTAAGGGATGTGGCTTAATTTGAGGAAAGGCCTTTTCATAGTCAAATTGATTCATTCAGTAGTCTCCTTTCAAGAAGCTTAATTGAACAATGTATCATAACTAGACCTTCTGTTCTATAAGATGATATCTGTGCAGGTATTTTTAATAGAATAATTTTACTAAAAAAATTTTATTGAGGCATATTTGCATATCATATAATTTACACTTTTTAAGTGTACAATTCAATGACTGTTTTGAGTAAATTTGACAAGTTGTGTAAACAGTATTATAAATTCAAATTTAAATATATTCATCACTCTAAAATGACTCTTCAGGTAGGTGGTAAATGGTAGGTGAATTTATGTTTAATTTTTAAAGAAACTATCAAGCTGTTTTCCAAAGTACCTATACCATTATACAATTCTACTAATGTGTAAGAGAGTTATTTTTCTATAACTTCAGTATCTTTTGTAATTATTAGTTTCATTTACAATAGTCATCTAGTAATATTTTATTATAGTCATTCTACAAAAGTGTTTCCAAAATTCGCAAAAACAAAAAAAGTGATGTTTTAGTAATAGAAATTTCCTAAAGCATGTCTCAAAATAAAGATCATAATCAGTATATAACCATTAAATATTTAACATAAATGAAATAGATATTGTTTTGTAGTTCCCTGTTTGTTATATCAGTAATTTCATATAGAAAACTAAATATTGA
>NW_011915645.1:0-1191 GCF_000151845.1 Pteropus vampyrus | reverse complement strand
AAACAAATTTGATTTAAAAGAATTTCTACAAACTATTAAAGAGCTTCCAAAAAAATATAATACTTAATTTATAAATGCATTAGCTTTCAAATGATAAATGATAATAAATAAATGATAATATTAATTTTTCTATATTGAGAAGTACTCAATTCTCCCAAAGGAATTACTGAGGGAGAATAAATAAGAAATATCTTCGTAATTCTCAAAATATGTAGCTTGACATACTTTATAGTTTTTCATAGAATTTTCCCAAAGGAGTTAAGGAATACATTGTTAATTATTAATGAAAGGGAACTAATGTATGTTCTAAATTAAATGGAAACTAAAAATCATAATATATATAATACAGCTACCTAGATATAGAGACTAGTTAGTTGAAATCAAAATTTTACAGTTTTATTATAAAAATTGGCAAAATTATTATTTTTGTATTACCTCCTCCCACGCACTATCTTTTGTTGTTCACAGAGTATTATCATAAAGACTATTTCAAACTTTATGCTATTTCACTCATAAATATTTCAGTGCAGAGCTCTATTTGATAAGAACTTCATATAACTCTAATATCATAATTACATCTGGTGTTATTAAGATTAGTTTTTACAAATAATAACCCAGTGAATACACATATTTCCTCATTTTCTATACTATGTCTTTTTATAGCTTTCTTTTAAAAAAATTAGGGCCATGATTTACATATGAATTTTATATTATTTAAGTTTTTTTAATAACAACATAGTAACCAAGCATGTTCTAGTTTACTAAATTTCAGGTATTTCTGATATAATTAATGCCTCTTTGTGTTACCAAAATTGGTATTTCCCTCATACAATTAATATAAACATGTACATAAAATTATAACCAGATTTGAATAACATTTAAATAGATATTATTACAGTCTATATGTCATAATAAACAATATATTAGAGATTATTACTTTTTAACATCAAACCCTTCATGTAGTTATTTATCAGTTTTCAACACAGAGTGGCTATGTCCCATTATTATCTGTCATCTTCTTGTAACATTTGTAAATGTATTTTTCAAGAATATTGTAATCTCTTTGCAAGTAACTGTTTTCAATCTATTATCTCTAGCCCTGTGATGCATTTTCTGCAAGATTTTTAAGCTATATTTCTTTTCTCCTCTAATACTTTCTGATGCATTCTTACTCATTTACATATAATGTAT
>NW_011915644.1:0-2512 GCF_000151845.1 Pteropus vampyrus | reverse complement strand
TAAGCTTACTATATAGGGAGTTTAACTACTATTTTCAAAATAGTATTATACAAATATTTGTACATATTTCCCTTTATTTCTCACATAACTATATCTTTTATGCTACCCTCTGATTTTGCATGATAAAGACAAAGAAGAAAAATGGAGCTCTGAATATTACAAAAGCCCACAGGAGAGTCTATACTTGAAGCAATTTATATTACAATAGAGCTTATTAAGAAAATATGTGTATATATTTTTACAAAATAAATAATGCTTTCTGGGTGAAGGTTTGTAAAATGATGTGAGCATAAGGAAAAATAATTTTTAATATCATAAAAGAATGATAAATAATTTTAATGTCTTTTTTATGAGTATACGCTAGTGATTCATATAAATTACTTTACATCTTTTCTAGCAAATTAATGAGTTCGGTACTCTAGTTGTCTCCATTTTATAAATAAGGAAAATGACGTTTAGAAGTATTATAAGGTACTTTACCCAAGGTCTCTTCTCTGCCTCTAAGTGGTTGCACGAAAAAAAGTGTTTAATTACCCTGATTTCAAGTCCATGTTCTATACTTAAGTGCCTAATAAGTACAAATATAATTGTTTGTATGATAAACCATTAAGTGGATAGAAAAAAAACAAACAAAGAAAATAGAAAGAAAAGAAAAGAATGGAAAGAAGACAATAAGGGGAAAAAAAAATGAAATTCTATGCCCAAACTGTTCGGGCAAATGAAGATAATTTTGAAGGCTTATAAATGTCTAATGAGGACACTCATGCACAAATAATTTGAGATCTTTTCGTAACCTGACTGTATTTTAAAACTTATAAAAAGCTGTAAATTATGTTCAATTTTTACTTTTCATCATTTTCTTTTATTATGAAAACATATAGGCCCCAATACTCTCCATTAATTTTGGCTATTTTGTTGAGTGTGGTCCTCACAATTATTTTTAATGTTACATATTTACAAAAACACAGGATCTCAGAATTGAAAGGTCACAAATTTAACCATTTATTTGCTGCCGTATTCTCTCTTCCACTTCTTGCCAAGAGACAGTCCAGAATTATTTGTACTATTATTATGACCTTTAAGAAATTCTCATTTATACTGTTACATATTAAATATTTAAAGTCATCTCTTATGTCTCTTTGAGTATGTATTCTCTTATACTCAGTTTATACTTTAAACAATTTTATTTATAAACAGTTTTGGTGAGTTTCCTGTAACCATAGAGACCTCTCTGTTTTAATCATAGAAAATACTGGTTAAAAATTTTTTAAAAGGTATACCTCTTCTCAAATGCATAATACATCATTATGGGATAGTTCAAAGTCTTCATATTGAGAGGAACTGTATTTGAGGAAGTTGGAATGCTAGACTGAATACAGTGTCAGATTAGAACAGACACTTTTCCTAAATCACTGGAAATACACTGGTGAGAGGAGCACCACTTCTTAGCATCACTAACAAGTTCATATTGTATCTTCTCTGCAGACCAGGGCTGACCGTCGGTCACAGATCTTGGTTTATTCACATCATGGACAATAAAACCCATCTCTCCTTTCCTTTCCCCACAAGTAGTAGCAGCCAAGTCAACAGACAAGAGGCTGAAAAGACCATAGAGACTGGCAAGGCTAAAGGAGCAGCCAAGGCATCTCGATCCAGAGAGCTTTAAAGATGATTATTGGTCCTGACACATCTAGAGAAAACAGATGCTTTGAGTTGAAATATGAACAAATGCCATGTCCATAACAGAGGAGGGTTGATATGGTGATAGCACTATAGCAATTCACCCTCATAGGGAGAGATAGCTATACCTGATACGAACTAAACTTTCCTATACAGACAGCCTCATTCAATACCACTATCTATGTGCTTACCGAATATCTGATTCACAGGCACAGAATTCTACATAAAACATCGGACTGTTAGACCTCTTCACAGTGAATCCTGACATCCATTTGTGATATCACATGCCATACCATTCAGAAACATCTGTCCACATAGAAAACTGGAATAGGTTTCTGCAGGCACAACCAATGTATCACCTGGGGATACAGTAATCTGAAATTCGGTGACATCCTTTCACTATGTAATCTGTGCATTAAATCAGAGGCTTGTATATGGAGTGGTGTGCCTGATGGGAAAAATCACATTGGTCTAAAAACAAAGAGGAGGAGGCAGGAGTGAATCTACTTACCACCTTTCCCAATGGCCAACTGGGAGATCTTTTGTATCAGGTCCCTGTAATTCTACGGTCTGAAAGATTATAATTTCTAGTCCACAAAGTGGAAATACTCTTGCCAGAGGATGTAGCAAGAATACCATTAAACCATAGACTATACCTACAGTCAAGTCACTTTGAACTTCTCATGAGTAGGATCCAGCAGCAAGAGTACGAGCCACTATTTCAGTAACATAATTGACTCTGAGGAGAAAGAGGTATGCTCCTTATATACAATGAGGACAGGGAGGAAACCCTGATTATTTATTTTCCCATGTCTTGATACTCCCCCTGCTG
>NW_011915643.1:0-1164 GCF_000151845.1 Pteropus vampyrus | reverse complement strand
CTCAGATTCTTAATTCAATCACATCTGCAAAGGCCTTTTCCCTTTTAAAGTAATATTCACAGGCTCTGGGGACTAATATGGTGGCCATTATTCAGCGTATTGACAAATAAAAATTATATATACTTAGGTTGTACAATTTTGTGTTGTTTTTTTAATGTGTACAATGTGATGACATGTGATACATGTACACTGTGAAATGATTACCAAGTTAATTAACACATTTATCATCTCACATAGTTACTTTGTGTGTTTATGTGTATGTGTGTGTGTGTATTGAGAACACTTAAGATCTGTTATCTTAGCAAATTTCAAGCATACAATACAGTATTATTAACTATATATATATATTAACTATTATTAACTATAATCACCAGAGCTTAATTATCTTATAACTGAAAATTTGTACCCTAAACCAGCATCTCTTCGCTCCCCCCATCCAGCCCCCTGCCATTGACAATCACCATTCTACTCTAGGATTCTTTTGAGTGTGGCTTCTTAAGATTCTACATATAAGTGAGATCATACACCACTTTTCTTTCTCTGCCTGGCTTTTCTCACTTAGCATAATGTCCTCCAGGTTCATCTTTGTTGAGGCTTTGATGCCTAGAGGTGCTGCAGCCATTTTATAACCAGTAAGTGACATCAAAGAATGAAAATCTCACACGCCAAGGACAGAAAGAACCTGTGTTCTTGACAGCAGTGCTGCGCTGCTGTACAGAACCTTGAACAATATGCCTCCAAATTTCTTGTTAGGTAAGATCATTAACTGCCTTTTCTGTTTATGCCACAGTTAGTTGATACTGTGACTTGCATTTAAATACATCCTCATTGCTCCACTTGAAACGAAGTTTGGTGCTGTTTGCTTTCAGAAAAATGTTATGATCAAGACCTTAATATTGATATAGAAACAGACTTCCAGAGATAGAAGAGCATAAAGAGAACATTGGGATCAACCCCTATATTTTAAAGATTACTTATTCGAGGTTCTGAGAGGTGATAGATTTCTGCAAAACCAACAGCCAAAATTAGTTCACAGCTGGGATTATAATTTTATCTCTTGGCTCCTGCTTCAATAATATCCCCCACGAAGCCTTGGAATAATTGAAATGATACCTTCGAGGGAACAAAAGCAAAGAACAAACATGTTATGCTTTTCCTGGGACA
>NW_011915642.1:0-1552 GCF_000151845.1 Pteropus vampyrus | reverse complement strand
ACACAGTTTTTCCCCCCACTTGGCTCCAGAGAGCAGCAGTTTATCATAAAAAGATGCCAGGGATTTCCAGTTCTAATCTTAAACATGGAGGCAATTGATCAAGTGCAAACCTTTGGCAAAGTCAGTCTCTGAGATCCCAAGTACAGAGAACCCAGGTCAAAGACTTTCATAGTGAAACTGCATCCCAATCGTTGCTGGATCTTTGCTGCCAAAGAAATGCAAATAAGATGTTAAGACCCCAGAGCTTTTAGAGGGAGACTCTAAGAATGAACCCTCTCTCACTACGATCAGCCACCAAGCTGAACTGAACCCGGAAGGAAAATTACAGGTATGTGCCAGGATCATTAATTTATATATTTTCTTTTATCTTCTTCCTTCTCACTGCCTGCATTCCAAACAAGAAATTGCTAGGTTCTCACTGGTTTTTATTTCTAAAGCTTTTTTAAAGTACAAGAAAAAAAAGATAGTAACATATGTGTGAACCCATTATTAAAAATTAATAAATGTTAACTTTTTACCACTTTTGCTTCAGAAATAAATGTTAAGATTTTTACCACCTTTGCTTCAGAATTTTTTAAACAACAAAAATAAAATATTACGTATAGAGTACCCCTTGTTCTCATCTCCAGTGCTATTCTTTACTCTTTCCAGAGAAAATTAAACGCATGCACGTACACACACACACACACACACACACACACACACACACACACACACACACATGCGTAATGCCCATAGATGTAGGTATAAACAATACCATGATGATGGTTTGTGTTTTTTTTTAAATCTACATAAATACATCTAATACATCTCTCTATATATCTACATAATACATCTCTCTCTATATATATATCTATATCTATATAAAGTTGTATATGAACAAACTCTATATGCATATATATGTAGATAAACAGTATGTTTTTGGTTTTATTGAAATATAAATAAATGTATCATACGAAACATGTATCTTCTTTTTCTCTCTCAACACGATGTTTTGGATATTGTAGATATGTTGACAGATTCAGCTCTTGTTCACTTGCTTTCCTTTCTTTGTAGTACTCCAGAGCATGAATATACCATAATGTATTTATCCATCTATTTTTTTTTATAAGCATTTGTGTTATAACCAACTCTGTTGTTGTCGTTGTTACAAACAGTTCTGTCAGCAGCTTGTCTTCTGAGACACTTACTTTTGTGAGAGGTAAGCATATATATCTAAAAGTAGAATTGCTCAACCAGAGCAGAGGTCAACAAACCAGATAGTAAATATTTCAGGCTTTGCCAGCTAAATGGTCTCTGTCAAGACTATTCAACTCTGCCTTTGTAGCATGAAAGTAGCCATGGACAATACAAAAACAAGTGAGCACTGTATTCCAGAAAAACTGCCAACTGTTCTCATAGACCGTGAGCATCCTCAACATCACTTGATATGGCCAAATAGCTCCCCAAAGTAGTGGTGCCTATTTATCCTTCCCCTGACATTCCTGTTTCTATATGTTCTCCCTTCATAATTTCTTGCCTCAGAGACTTTTACAGGGCTGAAAATATGTCT
>NW_011915641.1:0-2956 GCF_000151845.1 Pteropus vampyrus | reverse complement strand
AGGGGTGGAGTGGAGCGAGAGAAACACCCCCACAGAAGCCGCCGTTCTAATCACAGAATGTGGGTGCAGCCGATCCCCGAAACAAAGTGCCCTCTGCCGTGGTGGACGATTGCGAGAGGTGCTTTTGCACGCATGAGCGGCTTCCACTCTGGATAAACTGGCCACCAGCTCGGGGAGGTAGAGTTGCAGGGTGAGGCTGCCCTTCGGAGGAAAGCAGAGGCCAGGATCGGTGCGGGGAGGATTCGTCAGTAGCCGTATTAGGTATCTATTGCTGTCTAACAAAATACCCCGATACTTAGCAGGTTAGAACATTGATTATTTCATGCAGTTTCTAAGGGACGAGAATCTGGGAGCAGCTTAGCTAGGTAGTTCTGGCTTAGGGTCTCTTATGAGTTTGCAGTCAAGATATCTGCCGTGGCTATGGGCATCTTAGGCTGGACTAGGCTTAACGGATCTGCTCCTGTACTCACTCGCGTGGCTGTTGGCAGGAGGCCCTAACTTCTTGTTGACGATTGACTGGAGACCTCAGTCTCTCTCATACGGGCCATTCCATAGGATTGCACATGACAGGGCATCTTCTCCCCCAGAGCAAGGGATCTGAGAGAGAAAGGCCACGTGGAAGCCACGGTCTTTTATGATCTAATTTCAGAAGTGGTATATAGCATCACTTCTGCCACATTCTGTTGGTCACAGACACCAGTCCTGGTGGGAGGAGATCGCACAAAGCTGTGACTACCAGGAGCTGGGGCCACTGGGAGCCATCTTGAGGGGGCTGCAACAGGAGTCTTCTGCGGGAAAGTGAGCCCCAACGTGGCTTTAGGTGTGCGTCTATGTCCTCTCTTTAGACTCAGTGTAAATCTTACTTTGTAATATCCAACAAATGACGCCTTCTTACACACGCACAAGTAGAAATCCCTGACATCTATTCTTACACAAGGCACGCTTTCTTGCTGTCTGTGTTTTCCTGAGCTTTCTTCCAGAAACATGCTCTATACCCGCTGCCTTAACCCTCCAATGAGAAGTCATCTGGAGGAGACTGTGATTTCCTATCACAGTTATGCTCGGCCTCTCTCTGATTCTCATCAGAATGATGAGAATTACCTTCTAGTGCATTCTTTGCAAGGAGTTGTGAATAACAGACGTGCAGGTGTTTTGCGGGTGATTCAATGGTGAAAATTGTTTCCATTTCTTTACAGGAATACTGTCCCAGAGTTGCCCACGTAATTGTAATATGCTTGAGTTTTTTATTTGTAAAATAGCTCTGTTTTTATTTATTTAATTTTTATTTTTCTGCGTAGCGGAGTTTGAGCCTTCGTATAACTTCAAAGATAATTTTTTAAAGACGATTTTAGCTTTAAGTAAAATTTTGGTGTCTTGGCCATGTGTGTGTGTGTGTGTGTGTGTGTGTGTGTGTGTGTGTGTGTGTTTCTAGATCTTTAAAGCATAAACTACCGACATATAGTCGTATTCTCTGTGTACATGTAATGAAGACTCCTGTCTGTTTATTATTGGTTTTACCGAGGTCCCGTGGTTTTACATTTTCTTCGTAACTACTCTGCATGCATTCATTCATTCGACAAACTTTCATCGAATGCTTACTCTAATCTAGGACCACTCCAGGCGGTGGAGATACAGCCTCGAACTGGAGAGCCACATTCTTGCTCCTTGGTTATTGACATTCTCTTTGAAGAGAGAGAGAATAAGCAATCGAGTAAAAAGGATGATCTCAGATGGTGACGTGTCTCTAGCAAAATAAAACAGATTATTGTGATGGGCCAGCGGCATTTATTTCGATTGGGGTCTTTAGAACCAGGAAGGTCTCTTCGAAGCCGTGAAATTTGAGCCGAGACCTGAATGATGAAAGAGCCAGGGGAAGAAATTGATGGACCAGCAGAACAGAAAGTGACAGCATGCCGAAGCTGGAGTAAATTTGGTGTGGCTGTGGACAGAATAGCAAACCAGTGTGGCTAGAATATTGTGAGAATCGGGTCGGGGGAGGGGAGACATGGGAAAGGGTCCAAAAAAGTAAGATGGGGCCAGATTACGTAAGGTTTTACAGGTCAGAGTAAGGAATTTTGTTATTCTAAGTGCAATGCAATCCGCTGGAGAGTTTTAGCTAATATTTAGTTCAAGCTGGGACATAGTTTGCACTCAATAAATATTTGCTGAATAAATCAACAAGCCACGCATTGCTGAGCCATTACGGAGAATACACATTATTTAACCATTTAAAGAATAAAATAGACATTTTTCTCTTAGAGATTATATTTACTACATTTAGGTTTTCTCCATATTGTTTTATTATTGTCTGAGTTTCTGGCCCCAGAGGTTCTTGGGTCAGTAGAAAATTCATAAAAAAAATCTTCTTCCAGAGATGCCAGAATGCATTCTGCATCGATTAGAAAAAATAAAATGCAGGACCTTCCTGGGCTAAGGGGATGAGATCAAAGACAGCTCGCACAGGTTTCAGCCAGCCATGCTTGTAATATTGTCATGTGTGAAGTTTCATACGCCAGCTTTCACAGCACTCTGTTCAGAGTATCACACACTGTGTTAAGTGAGTCACCGATGGTGGAAACATCTTCACGAGTCACTGAGTAAAAACCATATTGTGTCGGGAACTCGATCCGAGTAGAAAAACTTGAGAGTCTTACTTCCCTTTTCAAAAATGTTAGAGATCTGATGATGATCTTAAAATCGCCTTGCAGGCCGTGATTGCGATGATGCTCAGACGAGAGAGTACGTGTCTGTTTCCACAAATGGGTTCGTGCAAATCTTATTACTTCTTTAGAGGCAGAACTGTCAGACTGGGGAACGTGTCTCTAAGATGGAGGGTGTCCTCTTGCTGGAGGGTGAAGACTCTGAAAGTCTGAGTCGGTTCAGATTACGATTGATGACACGCTCCCTCTTCTCCACGGGCTGGGCAAAACCACGTGATGCTAGGGCTCTGGGGTGG
>NW_011915640.1:0-2728 GCF_000151845.1 Pteropus vampyrus | reverse complement strand
TACTGCAGCCCCAGAAGCAGAAGAGCCCTGTGAAATGCGATTCAGAAGCGACGCTCTGGGCGGCAAAGTAAAGGGACCACGTCCAAACGCAGACTCCCCCAGCGGAGAGTTCCACAGTCTGAAGAGAGACAGCCCTTTTGTACACAAGTGTTTTGGTTTCACGCTAAGCTGGAACGTGAGCATTTTCTGGAATTTTAAGGAAAACTCTCAGTGAAGGTCAGTAAACAGAATTAACACCCAGAGAAAGGTGGGGGCGACTAAAAGCGAGCTCCTCTAGAAGCTCAACGCAAGCCTATCGATCACCCCTTTTTGTCACCTGGTTTTTCTTACTGGGTGACTCATCCTTAAGATAAAACGGTACTAGGAACGGAGACTCTGGAGCCAGAGTGTTTGAGTTTAGAATCCCGGCTCCCATCCCTAAGTGCCTCAGTGACATAAACAAGAGCTAAGTTGCTATGCATCTCATCGACATTACAATGCAATGACTTGGGCCAATGACAACATTCGTTCGAGGACCTGCTGTACCATCCTTGGGTCTGAGGTAATGATTCAAAGCGACTGTGGGTAAAACAGTCCTTCTGGTGTCTGTAGAAGGCACCGAAACCCCACAGACCTGTTTGGATACTAACTGTGGCTGAGAAGCAAAGGTAGATTACAAGAGCTCCCGGTGGTCAGATGGAGGCGGGTCACCGTGGACTTGGTGGCCGAAGCAGGCTTTGCGAGAGGCCAGGCCTTGGATGGAGGGACGGTTGGTTCGGAGGAGCGAGGAAAAGGGGGTCACTGCCAGAGCCCGTCCCGAGCGAGGGACTGGGCGCCAAGGATGCGGCCGCAGGCGCCCACCTGCCACCCGTGGGGCCCTGTTAGACGCCACACACGAAGCGGGAGGACACGTCACGCGGAATAGGGGCCGGGTCTCTGGTGATCTTCACGGGAAACCTCATTATATTTCTTATTTATGTCCTAAGATTTCAATAGAATTGAAGAGAAAACATAGACATCCGGGCTTATCGAATAGCCACAAATGCATCCCTGGCAAATTTCCCTTAGTCTATCCGTCTATCCTATCTATCATCTAGAATAGTACCATCATATCTGTTATTCTACACAGATATATAGATAGTAGAAATATATAAAAACTTATATATATAAATTATATACATAGTAATATATATAATCTGTTAACAAACTCAACCAAATAAATTTAAAGATCTAACTGGCTCTATTAAGTGATTCATGATTTGGGCAGACTCACTAGCAGCTGGAAGGGTGTGGCTGGGGGTTCCTAGCGAAAGAAAAGATAGGGTTATTTTTAGGCCAGAGAAACTATTCCATGGGGGGGGGTGGGGTGTAGGGGAGGGAAGGGCATGGGTTTTATCAATTGCTCACTAGTATCGATCAGGAAATTGCAGACCAGTTGGTGACTGGTTTAAAATTCCACTTCTGGAAAAGGCTGAAACTGTCATTAGGTTAGTACGAAGTTTTGATTTGGCAACGTGGCTTAGCAAAAGTGAGTCTATTTTGGCCTGTTGTTTCTTTTTTTTTTTTTCCCCTATCTGTGTGTATAGGTGTATATATGCAAAATGGTATAGAAAAGTTATATAGATTTAACTTGAAATCTATCTATATATTATTATTCTATACCTCAATGAGTTGAGGTGTTCGGAGTTTTTCTCAGGGTAACTTTATAAAACTTTAGTTTTAACGGTTCTATGTACACATGCCCCTAACTCTACCACTGAACTGCACTTTTAACATTTACTAGGTCATATTTTCCTTCTTATGAAAATTCAGATGAACAGCTTTAACAGCACCTGGGTTCTCGGAGAATAGAAACGGTCTTATCTGGATCCTGTTGTACACAGGACGTAGCCGTGCGTCACAGGAAGATGGTGTTTTGTTGACATGTTTAATACCAATGGGGAAGATACACCGAGACAGGTGAACAATCTCATTTTGGAAATAATTTACGGAAATTAAAAGATAAAGATAAAGAGCTCCCTGGTGTCTACTTTATCTAGTGATAAATCTTAGGTAGGAATTATTTCAATAATTCTCCTCACAAAGCTGTCTTCCCATAACTGGCTAAAGGTGACTCTTGTTCTTATATTTAATATTCATTAATCTAACCAAGCTGTATTTAGTAATGTGCTGAGAGGAAAAAAAAAAAAAATCCTGAAAAGTTTATATCAGAATCTCTTGAATTCTGAGTTAACAATCCAGTCCTTTCATTGGATTTTCTGCTGGACAAAAAATTGTAATTTAGACAAGTGATGCTTACCCAAAATAGACATTGCTTGTATAATAAGCATTGTAACTCAGGTATCTTACTTATTTTTGTTTCCCTCAAGTTATCTGTCATCTCTCCCATGCCAACAATTTGGTGGATTATAAAATCTGGCATTCTCGAAATAAGCTAAAGTTTGACTATAATAGAAACCAAGAACTAAAAACAATAACTTTTGCTCCTTCCTAATCTTTTTATAATTTGCAATGTGGTTTCAGCTAAATTTTTGGTCCTATATACTTCTACAATGATTTTCAATCATTAACTTCTTTAGGGGCTCTCATTTCTCATGTCTCAAAATATAGTGCTTCCTTCTTTGATTGATAGAATCTTTGTAATGCCCTAAATAGAAGTAATTTTTTAAATCCTTGTCTAAATATTTACTCCACCCCCCCCCAAAAAAAAAGTGAGACAGGTCCAATGATTTAGAAACTGTAATATTGA
>NW_011915639.1:0-1383 GCF_000151845.1 Pteropus vampyrus | reverse complement strand
CCCGCCCTCCAAACGCAGGCTCGGTTTCCCCGCTGGTCCATCAGGCATTTCTGCTGTTTCCCTCCTCCCCTCCCCTCCCCTCCCCTCCCGTCCCCTCCCCTGCCCCTTCCTTTCCTGCCTCATTTTCTACAAAGGACCTTGTACCTTGGGGACTGAGCTCAGCAGCAGTGACAAGAGGCTACTTTCCACTGCGGATCTTCATGGACCCAGGGCTTGAAGGCTCCAGACTGGAGTCCCGCACCCAAGGAAAGTCACCGAGCTTTTGGGGGAAGACACCTCTCTCCTCTTGCCTCTTGCTACTTACTGTCTTCCCTCTTCTCTCTGTCACCCTCCCACCCCCATGTCTCTGTCCCCGTCACACCCACCCCCACCCACACCCACACCCCTGCAGTGAGGACGCGAAGCACGGCCGTGAGTTCAAACCCTGGTTCTGACGGCACGCTCCAGGCTCCCTCCCGGCTCCAGGGAAAAATGACGCGGTTCGTTTTAACACGCGTCCTCTGCGGGGTGCTTCAAACTGCCACAGTCAGATCCAGAGAAGTCTGATGTCATGCCAGTGGCAGAGGGACGGTCCTCACGCTGTGGGCTAACCACGTCACATCAAGTTTTTATTGCATAGAATCCTATTTGTGGAGAGAGAAGGGGGTGACTCGATCTGAGGCCCCAACGGTAATGACAAACGAAGGAAGGGACTTTTGCTGGAGAAGTTCACGGCTGCCCTCGCATGGATGATGCAAACACATGCTCCATAAAGTGAATCGCTGCCAAGTTCTGTTGATGCATCCTCAGCGACGGCTGACTTTATCCATCTCTTTGCTTCCTTTCCATGTCACTGCTAGTGACCAGGCTTGGCTCCTGTCACCTCGATCCTGGACGACTGCCGTAGTCTTTCCAAAGAGTCCCCCGCCAAGCCCCCCGACCTGCAGCTCCCCTTGCCCATGCCAACCGCCTGCGGAGGGCAGACGGGCTGTCACGGACAAAGCTCCCGCCATATCATCACTTCCTTCCGCCACCCGCCTACGGAAAGCGGCTCCTCCTCCGCTGCTGGCTCTCCACGGCCTGACCTCGGCACCGGGTCCTACGTTCTGGCCCTAAAGGGTCATAAGCCATTCTCCGGACATGCCTCGTGTTGAATGATCACTGTGACCTTTTCACAAAGCCAGCGGCGGTGCCTGACGCTCCCTCCCACTCATCCGCTATCCCGCCACCGAAGTCTCGTTCTAAGTAATACTTCGAAAACAACGTCGCCCACCTCTCATTCCCCAGGGCACTCGGATAGGACTCGTCCTTCAAAGGCCACTCGATGCGTACACATAGATCTCTACTGCGGGGCTAACAGCTCGCCGAAAACAGGGGGAGTCTGTATTTTGCCTGCGTTTAATC
>NW_011915638.1:0-6916 GCF_000151845.1 Pteropus vampyrus | reverse complement strand
TCAGGTTCCTCACTAGGTCGCCCCTCCCCCCGCCTCCCCCTCCCCCCGCCATCCCTCCTCAACCCGCTTCCCCCCCTGCTACCCCCACCCCTCCCCCACGGCGGGCCTTCTCATTTGCAGAGTTTCCCCACCACGGAAAACCTCCTGCTGCGACGCCTCCTCCTCCACTTCCTGTACCTCTGCTCAGGAACCTCTGCCTTCCCCCCGAGCCCCCCGACCCCCGTCTTCGCTGAGAAAATGCCTCTTGTCCTCCAAGGCCAGATCACGCGCTGCCCCTCAGGAAGCCGCCCGGGGCCGGCCGCCGCCGCTGCGCCTCTTCCCCTGTGCTGGTCTCTCGGCCGCAGCGCCCCTCACGGCCCCCTGCGCCTTCGTAAGCCCTCCGAGGAAAAGTCCTGCTCTCAGCTCTGCAACTCCAGGGCTCTGCCTAGTGCCAGACACATAGCAGGTGCTCAGTTAAATCAAACCGTCAAATGAATAAATGTGTAGTTTCATTAAGAATATAAAAATTCCACCGTCCTCCACCCGAGAATCAGTGAATTCACATGAAAACAACCCAAATACAGGATAGATGAATAGACAGAATAATTAGGCAATCCTCTATGTTTGATGAGAAACTTGTTTGGCGTGGTGTCTGCATCGCTCTGGTCCCTCGGGAAAACTCTCAGTAACTGAAAATTTGAAATCGATTTTAAACTCAAAAGCGTCGCACATTATCTTCGGTAGAAAAACAGGCAACCCCCACCAGACGGGCCAGTTATACGCAAGGTCACAGTGTGTCACCAGTCTTTCATCCCAGTGACGCCACAGGGCCCACGACGCCCCGGAAATGTCCTATTCCAGAGGTTCCCACATGGCCCTGAAAGATCGCATCCGCTTCTGGAGTTGCTTATTCAGCGTTTCGTATCGATACATGTGCCGTGACTATGACCCAAGAATCATTTTTTTTGGAAGAAAATAGCAACTAGATACGGGGGCTGTGGGGGCGGCGTACGGGGGTGTGATCCGCTGTCCCCACTTAACACAGAGTTACTATGCCACCAAGTCCAGCGGCTAAACACCTGGGGAGGCAAAATTATCCTCTCGCGGTGTCCACTTGGCAGTTAATAAAAATGGACGCTGAGTAATAACTCTCCTGCCCGAGCCGCACGGTGAGTCTGACGGAGACAGTCTTAGGCCCCCCACTTCAGGACCGGTCCCCTCAAGTTGCACACATCCAAGGAGGAAGGCAAGGCCCATACGGCCAGCTCCTCCTCCCTTCCCTCCTTCCTCTAACCTCACTACTCCTGACACCCAGGGGTGCGGCCCGATCATCCTCCGTGCTTTCCGCGGGGTGCGCAGAGTCTCCAAAGCTCCAACGAGCCCGTGAGGCGTCCTCTTTTAGTGCAGTGCACGTAACTTCTCCTCCTGGCGTCTCCTGAATTTGGGGTGCTCTTCGAAACGGCCAAATCAAAAGAAAAGAAAGGACACAAACTTCTGTGACCCGGCAGAACGACGCTGTCACGTGCCATCGGGTAGCTGGCGTGAGCGTGCCAAATCGCGGGGCATTCGAGCCATCTTTCCAGAAGGCATATTTTCGAACACGGAAACGGGGGTTGAGGGAGCTCCGATGGGGTGCGACCGCCACCCAGCCTGTCGTCCCACAGCGCCGGGATGCGAGGGGCGAGAAAGTGGAGAAAATGAAAGGAGGTGTCACTTCTGAAAGGCTGCCGAGGTCGGTGTCAACCCCAGAGCTGCAGATTTGTTGCTCTGCCTCGTCCCTGTGGATCCCCCCACCCCCACTGGGGCTCGTGGACGCAGGACTTCCAAGAACACTTGCCTCCCACATTGGGCAGGCTGGCTCTACTGCGCTAAATCAATCGTGATCCGAGTCGACTCTGCTTAAAAGTGACTTCCGATCAGCACGCAGCAACATGGCCTGAGGAAGCCAAGGGCATCAATTACACAGCTGCCTCGTGCAGAACTCATCTGCCATGGCTCTCGTTTTTTGTCCTTCATGTGTTGGAGAAATATATATATATATTTTTTTCCCTCTAAAAGACGACTCCTCTGTAAAATTATGAAATGACCTGATTAAAATATGGCTTCTGAATGCTGCATTTGGGGCTTATGGAAAAATTTTTAAAAATTCTTCTCTGTCTGACAGTCATTATCCACCAGACTTTAAATCACAAAGCTCACCTTGTCACCCTGTCCTCTTCCTCCCAGAAAACACACACATTACAGTTATTATGACCTAAGGGTGTATATATGTAGCCCAAGGATTTAAAAAAAAAAAATAGCCTCAATCCAATGTTTAGGATCTTGAAAGTAACCTGTAGAATCGAAATAAATGGTCATTAAAATATAGACTTTACTGAATGTATTGTATCTTTCTCCAAAATATCTCAAAACATTTCTACAACAATTTTCTTATTTGTTATCAAAAACAAAACACTGACGCATCGTGCTGACTTAAATAAATCTCCTGCTTTAGCGTTATCGGCATATTCTGACTTCAAGCCGTCACCCACCCTGTCTTCTCAGCGCTATGCTTAAGGATGACTACATGTAAAATAACAACGTATACACGTTTTTTTTTGTTTTTTTTGTTTTTGTTTTTTTTTTGCTCTACGCTTCTTTTTTTCGGTTCTCTTTGATAAATAACATTTACTTTCTTTGGGATAAAAAACCGTCTCTCTGAACGAGCCAGGCATCTCACGGGTCTGGCTCTGAGTCTGCGACAAAGCCGCTTGTCTCGTTGGTAAGTCCCTTTGCTACCACTCCCTGTCAGTTTTCCTACCTGTAAAATGATACGGGGTTTGACGGGGCGATTGCTGTCAACTATGTAGACAGATCTACCAACCACTGCAGTTTTTTTCTAAATCAGTCGGAAAAATAACTTCGTTTATGTTATATTTTCATGAATGTTTTAGGCACATAGTGCTTTTAAATTTTTTAAGGACTCAAATCTGTAATTTCCCAGATTCCTCTGAGACTTCTTCCATTACTTCTACACTTAAAAAGTTCTTACTTCTTGAGGTTTTAGATGACTTATTTTTATTATCTTCTCATTTTCTGTGGTTTTCTTTTTAAACACTTAATTCATTTTTTCCAGCTCTAATATATGTTTTGCATGTCTAAAAAGGAAGGCCTGTACTGTTTTTTTTCTAAACGCTAATTAATAGTTTTTAAACCCCCATAAATGGAAATGGGATAATACTCTGTTTCTCCATTGAATTGTGATTTTTTTAAACCACATATTTAATTCTTATGTGTACGAATCAGTCTTCTGAGAGAATATTGCTTCTTCCTCCTTTTAAGCACACAGCATCATATATTTCGTCTTCATTATTTTCCTCTAAAACTTGTCTTACGCCCTCCATGAGACTGTGAACTTTTCTGGGGTGTGGAGAATGTGTCCTCTTGATTCTCCTCACCTTCTCTCCAATATTTTGGTGTCAACTCATATTTGTTGTTTGATTTGGGTTTTCACAGCATATACCAAAAATACACGCAAGAGGAAGGAAAAAGCAGATGTCGTCAAAATGCTTAAACTCAGCGGTCCCCAGCCTTTGTGGCACCAGGGACCGGTGCTCCCACGAGCATCTAATGCCTGAGGATCTGAGGCGGAGCTGAGGCGGTGATGCCGGTGCTGGGGAGCGGCTGCAGATACAGATGAAGCTTTGCTTGCTCACGTGCCGCTCACCTCCTGCTGTGTAGCCTGGTTCCTAGCAGGCCATGGACCATCCTGGGGGTTGGAGACCCCTGCTTTAACAGAAAGCGAAGTCAAGGCTGCTGGTCAGAACCTTTGACCGCTGATCCATAGGACCGTCTGGAGGGCCGTGACGCTGGTTTGTGCAGAGGATTGCTATTACTAGTTTGTCCTGAATGGGGTCCCGTAGGAACTAACCCCTGTGCCCTTCCCAGCTGTCCCCCATCACACTTGCCTTGATTTCCCAATCCCAGCTTTCCCATCTGAGTGGCAGGACACTAGGCAGAAAGACAGAAATGAGCCCAGCACAATGCCGATGCCCTCAATGCCACAATCATTCTTCCCCACAGTCTACGTTAGCAGATTAGAGATCACCGAGAACATTAAAATTCATTTGGGAGCAAAAGAGAGGCAGCGACAGCTCAGATATAATAATAATTGACCTGATAAAATATTGGGTTTATTGACATTAGGCCTGAACAGAAGGACAATAATTTATGGTTCCGCTGATAGGAGTTTTCTGAAAAAGCCCAAACTAGAAACAGAAAAGTAGCTGGAAAGAAGATCCAGGCAGAGTGATTTATTCCAGGGAAATATGTTGGGACTAGACAGCAGTGAATGTAATCAATGCTACAGACAGATATAGTCACAAATGATTAAAAACAGCATAAATATGATGTAAAGTTCATTACAATAAAAGTAAAATAACCAATATTATACATGCTGAAGACACTAGCAGCATGTATGAATGCATGGATGCTGAAATGGTCTTGTAACTTTAGAAGAAATGGGAATTTGACCAGGCTTTAAGAAGGGAAGGAAGGTCTGAACCCTGTCTTTGATATTAGATGGGTTAGATTCCCTTTAGCTATACTATCAAAAGGCTCTACGTCTCATTCTTGCCTGCTTCTTTCCTTGGCCTTCTTTATCCACCAAAGACAATGTCCCAGCAGCAGCTCAGTCCATACTGTTTACCAATGACATTCACATTCTCTAGCCCCACGTGTACCTAAAGCAGAGCTCTCTGAATGGCCTGAGCAGTACCACCAAAGACAGAAGTGACTCTGTGTCCCCCTACCTTCCTCTGACAGCATGGTGCAAGATCTTCCTGACAACGTGGTGGAGGATCATCCTGACACCATTGTGGAGGAGCTTCATGACACATTGGTGGAAGAGCTTCAGGAGACAGTTGTGGAAGTGCTTTCTTTCTTTTTCAATAAAATTACGATCTTAAAATGTGAGCATGTGCCTGGCAGATGATAGAGACAATGCACTAGTGGAAAAATGTTCAGGGACAGTCTGTGACCACCTGATATCCGATTGAAGAGGGCATTCAAAAAGGACAGCGTTACTTTCACACTGGAGCGTTGTAAGCAGCGTCATCAGCGGTATCTTTTCTTCCCTGAAAAAAAAAATTGTAATTGCCAATTCAAAGGGACCTGAGACAGCTTCAGTGAAGAGTTCAATCCTTTTCCAAAGGTGTTCTGTACGTTTTCTCTTGGGGTCATTGACTCAGCAATTTTTCTCAACTGGTTTCCTAAAGTCATCAAGAGAACATAAGGCCTGTGAGAACAGTTTCCACAGGGATATGATCTTCACTGTGTTTTCCATTCTCTTACGACAGGCGGCTGACGGATCTGATGAAAAATGAATATATGGTCACTCACTCACTAGCTGAGGATAAAGCTAGATGCTGATTTGGTTGGAAAGCCCCCCTGGTTCTGCGATCTTGCTGGGGATGAGGACTGGGGTGTAGTGAAGGCAACCAATAGTCTAAGAAAACTCTGGAATGTTTGCAGTCCTTGGAAGTAATAATATGTGGGTGCTGAGGTTTGTGTGTTGAAGTTTTGGGGTAGTGTTTTTCAATGTATGTGCACGGTGTGATTGTGAATGTCCATGTATCAGTTACTGTGTGTCCTTACGAGAGTTTCCTACTCACACGATACAGCACATTTGTCTGCTTTTTTAAAAGAAGCTTCCCTTCACTGCACATTTCCATAATTAACTTTTCCTTCCCCTGGCTGTATCTGCACATTTGCTTAATAGTCCTTCTGCTCATGTGGAGGTGGTGTAGAGATGAATGGGAGAAGCACTAACCTCATTTATGGAAGATCCAAAATTTGAACCCAGTCATGAGTTCCTTGTGTTCATGCTCTGTACCACTGACCTGCCCTCACTACTGGGGAACATGATTATCAGTGACCGAGCAACAAAGTGCCAGCTTCTGTGGCCATGCCTGGAAGTGCTAGTGCCTACACAGCTCCCACACACAGCCCATCTTGAGACGATGTCCTCAGTGTCACATAGCCCAGGCCAGCCACAGGTGCATATAACAGCTGGCCATGGCATAGCCCTTGGTGTGAAAGGCACATGGAGGGCCCACATGCTTCTGGTCAGCTGAGATTTTGTAAGAGGTGAGAGGTCAATGTCGAGCAACTACTATCAGTGATGGGGTTGCTCCTCAGCCCATTTCAGGGCAGTTAAAAGTCAGGAAGGCAATATCACAATAAACCTTAGAAGCTCACAAATGCTGTAAAAACCTAAGCAGGGACAGTGGCAAGGAAGCACTCAAATTTGTACTGGTGGAGACACAGAAGCCCCTCAGCCTTACTGCACATCTTTTATGCTGCTGGCGTAGAGAGAGTCAGTGTTTCCCCCGGTCTCCCCTGTGCGAGGAACTGTCCTCCTGTCCACGCACAGTGTGAGTATGGACAGCCAATGACTCTAAGACATGCACAATCTATTGAAAAAATACTGGAAGGAAAATATCACACAGTTCATGGTGACTATTTTAAATCGTGGGATATCGGTATTTTCAACTATTCTGCATTTGATTTTTTTTTATGAAAAACAATTAGTGAGTAATTCTAATGAGATACTTTTCCTAGACTTGAGTTCGATCCCCCAATCAGTTTGCTTTCCATCGACAACAAAATCTTACAAAAGAGAGTATAAATCCAATAGTAACATTTGTAAATTCTGCCCGAAGAATTGATTTTGGAAGAAGTAAAGAAGAGGGTGGCAATTTAGTTGAATCTCAAAACCGTAGAAACATCATAAGATTTCTCATAGCTCCATTTTACGGTTTACTCTTTGTTAGATCGACCATTTTCCATGGATTAAGTTCCCCTTAGCTAGAAAGCCAAGGGCTGTATTTCTTCTTTTCTCCTGCTACTGTTTTGTGCCTTCGTTCATCTGTTCAGGAAGGCGGCCTTGCCGAAAGTG
>NW_011915637.1:0-2223 GCF_000151845.1 Pteropus vampyrus | reverse complement strand
TCACCCTTAGATTATAGTAAACTGGTATTTTGAAAAATGTCAACCTGTTTGTAACTGAAGCTACAACAAAATTGGTTTCTCCATAATTTTGTCAAGATCAAGGAGGGCAGAATGTTCAGGAAGACTTATATTAGGGTGAGGACGTGTGTGTGTGTGTGTGTGTGTGTGTGTGTGTGTGTTTGTGTGTGTGTCTGTGCGAGCGTGCGCGTGCATGGGGGTGGGGAGTGGACAGAATCATCCCTGGGTCCAATAGGAATCCTTTGGAACCGAGCTAGAAAAAGTAAAAAGTCAGAAGAGAACGTCGGAGACAATTGTTGACATTAACCCCATCCGCCGCATCTCCCGCAGCACTGCTCCCAGGAATGCTTGGCTGTTGAGATGTTAAACATGTCACTCTAACAATCACTTCCTCTAAGTGGTGGAAGTGGGGATGGATGGCAGGGAAGGGACCTAGGTTGCAAAGGAGGGGTAATGTTCTTGCTGGCATGAAATCTCAGGATTGGATGAAAATTTGAACTTTAAAGAATTTTACTTTATTTAGGATAAGTGGATTCTTAAGAATACCAAGAACTCTGGAATCGGAGTCTTGAAACTTGCGTTATTAATCATCTTCTAACTAGCAGATACTCTTTTTACAAGATGCTTTATCTCTTTGGGCCTTGATTTTCTTCATTGGGGAGCTGGGGAGCTGTGTTAAGCCATCTATAAATCTAATTTCATTTCAAATCCTGTCAAATCAGACCCAGCACACTTTCAAGAACTAACTTTTCCAATGCTCCTTTTATTACGATAAAACGAATTTCATAAATCATATAACCTAGCTCTAATTTAAATTTAAAAATAAATGTAATGCCCTATTATTATTATTATTATTATTATTATTATTATTATTATATTAACACTAACATGATGGAGAAATGAAGGAAATTACTTTTTTAGAAGCTTCAGTAGATAAATGTTCCAGCGGTCATAATGAGGGAGGCAGATGCCAGAACCTGTGTGTAAAATCAGCATCAGTGCACAGCAACAGATGAAGACGGGTAGGAATGTGTGCCATCATTTGGGATCTGGTAAAGTCTCGCACTGTGAAGGGACTGCCTCAGATGTTGACAAGAGGTCTGCAACTCCGGGCTCCTACCACTGAATGCTGGTGGCATGTCACTGCACTCCCCTTGACCTCTGAAATGTCTCCATGATTTCTGCACTGCTACGCTGAGCGGTGTATTGACTCTCTACCCTCTTGAGAACCAGTGAGCTAAGCAAGAACGGTAATTCAACTTTACCACTGAATAATGCCTAACCTCTTGCAAACTTTTTACATATGTAATAATAACTAACACTTACCTCATACTCACATTTGGCCAAATGGCTGTTCTAAGTACTTTACATGGACTAAATCGTTGATTCTCACAATAACTCAGTACTATTAGTGTGTCTGTTTCCCAAATGAGAAAACTGAGGCCCAGATTGGTTCAGTCACTTGCCAAAGACACACAGTGAAGACGTGCAGAGGCTAAGAACCAAGCACAGGCCTTATAGCCTTTGATCCTCATAAATAGCCTTATAAAGTAAACAGACTAGGGACACTTATCCTCAGTTTGTTGATTAGGAAAGCGAAGCTCCAAGAGGTGGAATGATTTGTCCGAAGCAGGTCTTCTGCTTTCTTGTCTGAAATATTAGTTTGCTACTGCCGTCAAAACAAATCACAGCCGTCTCCCCTTATCTGTGGTTTCTCTTCCCTTGCTTTCAGTTACATACAGTCAGCCGTGGTCTGAAAATATTAAATGGCGAATTCCAGAAATAACAAGTCATAAGTTTTAAACCGCGCACTGTTCTGAGTAACACAAATGACACCTAATAACATCAGGATTTACAAGTCTCAGAGCACTTTCACGACGGCGGTCTCATCTGTTGCTCTGGTAACCCTGTGAAGGTTATTATCACCTTCATTATAATCATCGTCACTTTCATCATCACCATCGTCATCATCTCTATTTTATAGGAGATAAAGAAACTCAGCGCTCATAGAAATTGTGACCTAATTGTGGTCAGCGTCTGAGTCAGGACTTATAGTTTGTATTTGACAACCACCCAACTCAAAAATGGGACTCTATGAGAACAGAGCACAGAAATGCCGAATGTCGGGAGTGACCGATCCAGGTCTTTACTCTCTCCGCTCTGCCTCCTCCCCACTTGATGGAAAGATGGCCATCAGCCGGTCCA
>NW_011915636.1:0-2103 GCF_000151845.1 Pteropus vampyrus | reverse complement strand
GATTAACCTAACAAAGATCTAGCCAAGACGGGTGGTGAAAACTGAACTAAAGGCATGAAGTATTATTAACATCAAAAGATGTACAATATATAAAATCTCTACCAGCTAAACCCTCCTCTGTGACTGACGAAAGTCTGGTGGGTCAGACCCTTGTTCAGACATAATGCTGTCACATCCCTAGTAAGGTCCGCTTCGTTTCTGAAGCACCTAGGATCTGGAATACTTCTTTTCTAAGGTTGCTTTTTTGCTCATTTGTCACTATTTCTGATGGCCCAAAGGTTCAGACTTGGGGCATGGACAAGGGATGTTTTGGAAGTAGGATAAAAATGAACAGCAGTGATAGGCAGCCAAGCTCCTTGGATAAAGTTCCAGTTTGTTAACTATTTTAGAAAGAAGACAAATCCTTCAGACATTTCAAGGGCACAGAGCTACTGAAACGCAAAATCCTGCTAATAAATGGCCACAGCCGGCCAACCACACTGGCCGGGTAGCAGCCACCAGAAGCGGAGGGATTCTCTTAGAGCTGAACTGAGGGTCCAGCGCTTGCTCATGCTCAATCTCTCTCTCTCTCTCTCTCTCTCTCTCTCTCTCTCTCTCTCTCTCTCTCTCTGTCAGCATGCGTGTGCATACACCCACTTAGGGTGTGCACACCACTGAAATCAGGTCTATGATAGAATCTAAGATTCAAAGAAATTCATTATTTGCCTCTTCTAAGTAAAGATATGCTCGTGGATCATAAATATCATAAACAATCGTGTCTGCAGAGTGCAAGAAGGCCTAGAGATGACCATCTTTACGTAATATGCTATCAGACAAGATGGAAAGCAGCAGTGTTGTTTATCTTAAAGAAGGGCAGGTTAGGAGGTGATCTGATTATTAGTCTCAAGTACACAATGGGGATTTTATGAAGGCGATGGTGAATGATTGCACTCCGTATTGGCAGAGGACCTGACAGGACGAAATGGGCCTAAAGACAGGGTTCAGTTAAACATAAAGAAGAATGAATTCAACTTCAGGTTGATCCAACACAGAAACAGCTGGTGGGGCATGTGGACAGTTCATTCCTAGAGCTCTTCAGAACATAATAAGCAGTTGTCTACCTGGTGTCCAAAGTTATGCCTGCCTGAAAGAACCTGCCCAATGACTACTCATTACTTATTCTGGGTTAAAGGGTAGGAAATAAGAGTGGAATGTGGAAACTCAGAACCATAGGAAATTATGTTATAATGCCTACAGTATTTACAATGTATTTGGTATTCATTTATCAACATCAAAACCTATCCTGTGAGTGGTCTATTGAGCTCTGTGTTGTCATTTGCCCTATCAGCTGCATTTGACACAGCTTGTCACTCCTTCATCTGGCCAGTGGAAGACCACTTTACTGGTCTTTCACCTTACTTGTTCCTCCTTATCAATGAAGCCTCCAAACGTGGACCTGCTCAGTTTCAGCCCTTAGACAGATTTCCTCTCTTCCCCGGCTCTATTCACCCCGTGGAGGATCTCAAACAGTCCTTTGGTTTTAAATACCACTTACACTTTGAACACTCCGAAATTTATGTCTTCAGCCTGGACTTCCTCTGAACTCCATACTCGTATACCCAACTGCCCACCTACTCTTTACCTTTCCTTGGAGCTCTAACAGAGAGAGATCTAATAAAATCAAGTGCCCAAGTTCCTTCCTCCCTTGTCACAGAATCTGCCCCGCCACCATCTTCGTCATCTCTCTAAATGGCAACTCCATTCTTCCAGTTGCTCAGGCCCGAGATAGTGGAGTCATTCTTACCTCCTCTCCTGCTCTCCACCCCACAGACAATCCATAGCAAATAATGCGTTATATTCTCGAAATGTGTGCCTTACTTAACCCCGTCCACTGCTACCACCCTGCCCCAGCTACTATCATCTCTCGTCTCCATTCTTACACTGTCTTACTTCATCTCTCGCTTTTACCTGCCGTCTTATGTAATACAAAGGTTAGTCTTAAAATTGTTAGTTCATGTCACTTTTCTGCTCAATTTTTCATTGGCTTCCAATTCATTCAGAGTGAAGCCAAAATCCTTATTGATTTTTATTTACTGTGACATAAAGACAGGGGTGATGGGGGCC
>NW_011915635.1:0-2834 GCF_000151845.1 Pteropus vampyrus | reverse complement strand
TGGTGAGGAGCGCGGGCCCGGGCTCCCCGACGCCGGCCTCTTATCCGCCGCGAAGCTAAATGGGGCCGGGCGCCCCGCCCCGTCTCTCCCGCCCCTCCGGGCGCGCGCCCAGGGCGCAGGGCGCGCGCCGCCACCTGCACCGCCCGGGAAGTGCACAGCGCGCCCCGCTCCCGGCGCCACCGCCCGTTCCCCCCGCCCGCGCCCCAGTGCCGTCTGCGCTCAGGGACCGCGAGGGGCCGGGCGCTCGGAGCGCGCGGGGGCCGCTGCGACGGCTAGACGCGGCTGGAACGCTCCTCCGCCCGTTCCTGGAAGCCACTCCTCGCCCGGGCCGGCCGCCAGGCCTGGTGCCAGAGCCTGGAGTGCCGACGCCGCCACCGCCGGGCGCGCGCGAGCCAGCCGGGCCGCCCCGCTTCCGCCGAGGCCCGCGCGGGGATCATGAGCCCCCCGCCTCCGCCGCCCCCCGGCCCAGCGCCCCCTCGGCTGAGTCGGGCCCAGCGGCCACACGTAGGATTGGCCCGGAACCGCTGGCTCGTGCCTGCACCCAGGTGCCCGCCCTGGCCTCCTGGCGCCCCGCGCACACCCACACCCGCGCCGTGGGACCCCAGTAAACCCGCTGTCCACCCGACATCTGGCTGCTGGGGACCTCGAGTGACCGCGGAGAGCCACCTCATAGCCAGGAACTTGGTGCTGCTTCCCACGAGCCAAGGGCCAGGGGACCGCTTGGGAAGTCTGCTTTATGCCCCCACCCAAGTTGGCGTGTCCTTAGGTACCGAGCGTGTGCCCGCCACTGTGCCAGCTTCCATATGTACAGCTAATGTCCCCTATGGCCTTAGTAGCATTATTCCCATTTCACCGACGTGGACACTGAGGCTCAGGGGACAGATAACTCGGACACGGTGAGTTGCTCAGCCAGGATCGGGCCGTATCTCTTCCCGCCACCCTGTGGTTGGCATATTCTGGGCGGTGATAGGGCTTTACCGGAGGAGAGGCCCCGTCCGCCTTCCCCCTTGTCTTCCCTTCCTCACTCTGGTGACCTCCTCTGGCCAAGAGGAGCATCTCTGAGACCATCCATACTCCACGCAAAGCGGCTGGAACCTGGTGGGAAATGAGCTTTGGACACTTCGTGTGAAGCGGCCACAGGGGCAGGAGGACGGGACACCCAGCCGTGAGGGGCAGGGAGAGCTGGGCTGCACCCTACCGTGAGCGCCTAGGTGCCGCCGGCGGTACCCACCATAGTTAAGTTCTGTAAAGTCACTGAATCTGTGAACACAGAGTCACCAGTCCTAGGGGAAACTCAGGGTTAGGTTCCTGCCAGCCTCTGGTCACATTTTTGTCAATCCGTCCATACATAACCTTATTTTATGTGTGTCTCTTTCAAAACATCTTATTTCGCCACTTCGGACCTGCTCTTGGGGGCCCATTTGTAAACAGCGAGACCACCAACAGAAAAGACAAAAATCGTGACACGTGGCCCTGCCTAGACCATAGAAGGCCCCGGGCTTGTAAGAAGGCGGAGTGCGGCCTCATTCCGCCTGCACTGGAACCCCTCATCGAGTGACCACGAAAGGGCTGCCCCTATTGATTTGGGGGCTGCAAGTAAATTTTAGCAAGTAGGTGAATTCACACACCTGGAATGTGCAATTAATGCATCTCACGTCAGGGGAGCAGGGGACGAACGAGGGCATCTGAGGCACCGGGGAGGCCCCCGGCTCTCTCCCAGACACTTGACTCCCATCAACTCGGTCATCACGCACAGTCGTTGCTCCGTCTGACCAGGGAGGGGACTGATGCACCAAAGTCTGACCCCGCACGCTCTTAGCAACGAGACGAGAGCAGCGCTCACAAGATTCACATGCTAACGCCAGTCCTGCCTGCAGCGTCACGGGCATCTACTGCAGAAACCCCATGAATATTCAAGGTGAAATGGAGAATTCAAAGAGATATTATGCTCTGCAGTGGCAAGCTGCTTCGAGCCGAGTTCCCAGTGCCTACAACTCAGGAAAGGCGCCGGAAAGGCCTCTAGAGTTGGAGGGGGGTGGTAGTTGGGGACTTTGAGCTGCTCTGCTCTAAGGTAGAAATGGCCAGCAGCACTTCCTGTCTCTTTTCCACTGGGCACTTTGGGTTCCTGAGCCAACCTCCCTCCTGCCAGTGCCCCACAGCAGGTATAGAGGCCATGGCCGAGCTTCTCTCTGCACGATCTGCGTAGCATCAGGCCAGCGCCCTCGAGAAACAGCTGGTCAAGAGTAAGAGCAGAGGAGAAGCCATCGCCAGCACCTCTGATGGAAGTGACACCTTCCTATTCACCTGGCAGGCCGGGCAGTCCTATGTGGGTAGCTAAGACGCTGTGAGCTAGGATGACGGAGCCGTGGAGGGCAGCCTGCACTCGGGGAGGGCCGGCTGGTCCTCACAGGTCCTGTCCCCAGAATCACCCCCTAACCACCCCATTGGAACTCACCTTCACCACTCTGCCCAAGTGTAGACACAGAGCCCTTCCCTCAGTCACCCACCAACTCTCCCCTCCCACCCTTCGTCCTCTCCCCTGAGGCCTGGCCAAAATGTTTAACGAGAGTATGGAGGTGGGGGATGCAGACGCCCACCACTCCGTCTACCTCGAGGGGTTCAGACCCCCAGTTAGACTACCCACCACCAGTCAGTGCCTTTCAACTCTGAGAGGGGCTGAGAAACCAAGTTCCATTTCCTCCCTGGGACCCAGACTCTTTGAGTTCTTGGTTTCCATGACCTGTCTCCAGCTCTGTCTCATTTCCTTGCATGAGTTATCAGACATTTCTACCCCTCCGCCCCAAGCACGGCCGGGCCGAACCCAGCCAGGCAGG
>NW_011915634.1:0-1708 GCF_000151845.1 Pteropus vampyrus | reverse complement strand
GAAATCAGCCTCTCTGGCTTCCAACTCCAGTCTAGCGTTTGACCACACTAAGACACCAAGTAGTCATTTAGTCTGCAGATTACTCTTATTCTTCCTTCATCTTCGCTTGTCAAAATGCATAGGCAGGAAAGTGCCGGGCTCTTCTGTCCGATACACAACTCGCCACCGGTCGCACAGAACCGCTGATTGCATCCGCGCCCCTCGTTCGCGCATCCGTCCCCCGCCTCACTGGCCGTCCCAAGGCCGGTGGCGGCAGCTCCAACGGTGGGGAGGGCGAGCGAATTGCCCGACGCCTCCGACTCCAATGGCGCCGGTGGCCCCGGCGCGAGCGGGCGGAGCGGAGACACGGGAGGCCCGCAGGCCCGAGCCCGCGTCGCCCCGGCCTCCCCACCCCCGGGCAGCGCAGATGGCGTCGGAGCTGGCGCACTGGGCCCATTACGCAATGCAGGTGACGCAGACCGCGCCGCGGGCCCCCTCGGGCCCGCGCCGCCCGCCAACCCGAAGGGCACCGGTCCTCACCTGAGACGCTAGGCCGCACGCCGCCCCCGCCGGCTGCCCGCTGCCGCTGCCTCCTCCTCGAGCTGCTGTGCGGCGCCGGGGCCCGCCCGCCGCAGGCCCGCCCGCCGCACCCACTGCTCCGCCGCACTCACAGGCCCCGCTCACCCGCGGACACCGCCGGCAGCCGCCGCCGCCGCCGCCGCCGCCACCGCTTCGGCTCCTCGGCTGCGGGGAGAGCAGAACAAACAGCCCTGCCGCCGCCGCCAGCGCACTGACGTCACCGCGCACGCTGCGCGCGCTCGGCCCCGCGCTGCTGCCGCCCGGCGTGCGCGCCCCCTAGGTTGCACCCGGAGCGAGCAAGTCCCGGAGTGCCTGCGGCCGCCAGGTAACTGTGCGGGGAGGGGCCGCGGGGGCCAGCAGACCTAGCGAGGGAACTGTTCAAACGGAGGGAAGAGACCCCTCGCATCGAACGAGGTGACCCCGCAGACCGAGAGAGAGGACTCCTCAGCACCCGCTCAGACTGAGGGAGAGGACGGGGTAATCAAGGCTGCGCCTGAAGAGAGAGATCTGAAGGTAGAGAGAGAAAAGGGTCCAATGATCGATCCTCAAAGAGAGGAAGGCTGGTGAGGAAAGATCCCAAACACAGATGGCAGAGGCCAAGGAGAGACACCTGTCTGAGTGAGGCCTCCCCTGGTAGAAGGAGTGGCGGGGTGCTGGGCCACTAAATCGAGAGAGCTGCGATGGAGGCGCCGGCGCTGGAGTTGGAGAAAGGGATGAGGAGACTGTTAGCAAGGCCGAAGTGGCATCGTTCTAGGCTAGCCAGCGCTAAATGTAAAAACTGGAAGATGCTAAACTCCAGACCTAGAGCACTCTTTCTCTAGTTGTCCCCCAGGTGACCTCCTTCTTGTCCTTAAAACTCAAACCGCAAATCAGCTCCATAAAACGAGGAGAGTAGGCTTAGGTCACTTGCAGTTTAAAATGATGTTTCTATGAAATTTTTCAAAGGGGAAACATAACTTCCTTTTCCTTTTGCCCGTATCCTCACTTGTAGCATTTTTTTTTTGTCTCATCTTTTAAAAATAGCAGACACAGGTTATTTAAAAAATTCTAGGTAATGAAAAAATGTCCTGATAGCTCCTTTTATAGTATATTGATACGCTAGAATAGCAGTCAATAGTTTTGTCTCTATCGTGCTGTTTGCTTATTCTTC
>NW_011915633.1:0-2965 GCF_000151845.1 Pteropus vampyrus | reverse complement strand
CGTGGGGATGAGCAGAGCAGTGATTTGAACCCAAGCTCGTTTGAGTAAATCCACACATTTTAAAAGATGGTACCATCTCTAACAACTTTTCATTTTATTTGTATTTATTTAACTGAAGTGTAATATATGTACAGGAAAGTGCACATTCCAGAACTGGATGGTTCAGGAGTTTTTGCAAATTGAACTCACACGTGTCACCAGCACCCAGATCATGAAAGGGAAAACTGCCTGCACCCCAGGACATCCATCCCTAATTAAAGCATCTTAACTCATTTTTCATTAATTTTAACTAATTAATTTTTACATAGACTTTGCTTTTTAGAGCAGTTTTAGGTTTACAGAGAAATTACACTGGACTTATAGAATGCCAACACGCTCCCCTCAACTCCTTACAATTTCCCTCATTATTAACGTCTTGCATTAGTGCGGTGTGTTTGTTACAACTGATGAACCAATATAGACACATAATTATTAACTAAAGTCCATAGTTTACATTAGAGTTTACTGTTTGGGTTGTACAGTCAACTCATTAATTTTTATAGTTATTAAAATGCTTTTGAATGGGCAATATGTGCTCATGGTATAGAAAATCAGAAAGTCCCATAAGATGAAGAGTGAAAGTTAAGTCTCCCTTCACCCCATTCCAGTTCTTCCAGGCCCCTTCCAGAGGCAACCACTGTGAGAAATTTCAAATGGGCCTTCAAACTGCTGGGTGTGTGTGTGTGTGTGTGTGTGTGTGTGTGTGTGTGTGTGTGTTTGCCTTAAAACAGTTGAGGCAAAATTCACCTTATATAAAATAACTATTTTAAAGTGAACAATTCAGTGGCATTTAGTACATCACCACAAAAGGAGATTCTGTCCTCATTGGCAATCACTTCCCATTTCCCCTGCCCTAGCCTCTAATAATCACTAATCTGCTTCTTCTCTCTATGGATTTGTCTGTTCTAGACATTTCATATAAATGGGATCATACAACATGTGGTCTTTTGTGTCTGGCTTCTCTCACTCAGTATGATGTTTTCAAGGTTCATCCACATTGTACCATATATCAGTGCTTCATTCCTTTTTGTGACTGAATAGTATCTTATTGAATGGATGGACCACATGATATTTATGCATTCATGAGTTGATGGCCATTTGAATTGTTTCCACCTTTTGGTGATTGTGAATAGTGCTGCTATGAATATTTGTACACAGTATCTGCTTGAGTCCCTGTCTTCCATTCTTTTGGGTGTATACCTAGGAGTGGAATTACCAGGTCATATGGTAATTTAATATTTAACTTTTTGAAGGACCACCAAACTGTTTCTCACAGTGGTCACAACACCTCAAAACTTATGTAGCACCTTCTTTTGGGGGATTCAGACAAGAGTGCTCTCATTTGGAAGGCAGGTGGAACTCAGCTGCAGAAAGTAAATGACTTCCTCAATGCACCCACTTATTGAGCTCCTCCCTTGAGCATCAAATGGACCTCTTGCTGTTTTTCCCATTTGGTAGATGAGAAGACTGAGGCCCCCCAAGGTAAGAGCCAGTTGGGGACCCATAGCATTTGCTTTTTCTGCTAAGAGCAGAGCTGGCATCTGTCCTGGGGAAGGCTGCAGCCCACACTTGGCATAGGGGGTTGGTGATGTTGGCACAAGACTTTACCCACTTTTTTCTTTGACCTCCCCATGGACCCACCCACCCAGAATAGGGTCCCCTTTTTCAGGGCTGGTGCTTTCTCTCATTCCAGTTTCTTCCTGTTTCATTCAGGAAGACATTTTTTTTATTGAGATATCAGCTAGGATTTTCCTAGGTGGGGGGTGGGACTCTTGCTGTGACTCCACTCAGAAGTCCCCCAATTCCCTCTGAGGGCTGCTGGGAAGATGAAAGGAATGATTGAGAAAGCCACCACAAACTGTAGATGCTCAATAATTCTTTAGAGAGTGAGAAAAGTGAAGTGGCTCATGGTGGTGAAAAATTCGCTGTCGAAGGGGAGCTGGGCCTGGAGGATGAGGAGGAGACACCATGGGTTGAACTGGGAGAAAGGCATGCCAGTAGAGGGAACAGTATGTGCAAAGGCTCTGATGTGGGAATGACCCTGGCCTGTGGCTGGAGTGGCCGGAGTTGAGTGAGCGAGGATAAGAGCATTGGGAGACAGGGTTGGAAGGGTCAGCAGGGGCCAGGCCACACAGGGCATTGTGGTTCATGGAAAGGACTCTGAATTGTGTTCAGAGTGTAATGGGGAGCCATGGGAGGATTCTGAGCTGGGGAAGGTCATGATCTGATTTAATTTGAGGAAGATCCCTCTGGCTGCTGTGTGGAGAATGCAGTGTGTAGGGGGCCAGGATAGAACTTGGGAGACCAATGGGGAACATCCTGCAGTGGCAGCCTGACATGGATTGGGGTGATGAGAATGGAGAGGAATGAACAGATGTAAAAGAGGTTTAGGACAGACAAGTGGCAAGACCTGACAACATATTGAATGTGGAGAGAAAGAGGAAGGTGAGGTGAATCTGAGAGCCTGGAGATGCTCCCGGGGAGGGGTACCCAGGAGGTGGCTTAACCTACCAGAGGTGTATTCAGAGCTGGACACCAAGATGTGGGCGGTGCCTCAGAGACAGGGTCACCCTAGATGGGGAGTGAGATTCTCCAGGAGGTGTACACAGAGGGAGAGGAGATGACCCAGGGCCATGCCCTAAGGAGCCCCAACATTTACATATTGGGTGAAGAGGGGTCCAAAACAGACTGAGAAGGGGGATCTTTGTGGCTGATGTGGAGGATGAGCAGGGATCAGCTCCTGAAGGGCTTTGGGTGCCAAGCTGAGGGCAGCGGGGGACATGGAGGGCGTTAGAGCAGCGGAGTAGCAGACCTTCGGAAAGGTGACTATGGTGGCTGAGATGAGAGCTAGACTGCAGCTAGGTTGCCCAGGGATCAGAGGTGACCCATATGGCCCCCTGTTGGCTCAATATGTTGACTTCTCCCT